>NC_056734.1:407726081-407731081 GCF_019279795.1 Protopterus annectens | reverse complement strand
ATCCACAGGATGCTGTTTCTTGTCTTGTTTGCATATGTGGGATGTGACTGAAGAGTCTTGTATATCTTCCTAACATGGGGAGTGCTTTTCTACCAAGAATGAATGTAGATTTTAATATTGTCTATATAAGCAACGGTAGAGTTTCCAGCTCCAACCAGTGTTTGGAAATTTGCTTATGTATTTTCCAACCTAAATGGTATTTTTTTAAATGACCACAACCCAGAATGGGCTGTTTTGGTAAACTGTTTAAAACCCAAAAGGGGAAACAAGATGACCTCTCCCTTTTTGCAGGTGTCAAGTGTAATTAACAATAACCCTTAGTTAGATCAGTGTTAGTCATTGATGCAGTCCTGGAATGATTTGATTCCTCAACAACCTCATGCCAAACATGTTCTTCACTTCCTCCTACACACTTTGTTTAATTCACTCAAATGTCTTGTAAGAACTCTGTTTAATTGGCTGACAGGTTCCTGGACCAATACTGTGCTCCACTAGTTGGATGCATCCTGACTTTGCAGTGCACATGTCCCCAAACCCCTGTAGCATTGCTTGAATTTCATGACTCTAAGTAGGGGAGCTGACTTAAAAACATTACTTCATCCAATGTGGTTTTAGAGTGAGCCTGACTAAGAAGGTTTGCCACAAAAGACCATGCAGATTCCTGCTGTAACTCTCTGCAGATATTGAGTATTAGTGCCTCTATGATATTAGGTCTTCATCATGTTAACATAGCAGAGATCATGTTTCTGCCTCCTGCCTGCCAACTCCATAACATAATTAAGCTGCAGTGATGGCACAGAAGGATAAAGCCCTGATAGCAAGCCAGATGACCCAAGTTTGATTGGTGGACGAGGTGCTTGACACCACAGGCAGGGAGGATGGACATGCCATTTTCTGGGTATGGGTGCCTAGTGACATTGCAGTTCACTTGTCATTGCTCTGGTTGGGTATGAGGCTTGAACTGATCACCAGGATGGGGCAGGGCAGGAAGAACAGGGAGTCATGCTTGTCCTAAGGTACAGGAAGGCATGTCTTCAAGGTATGCTTCATTGCCAGCCCATCCTGCAAAATATAAATCTCAGCAATGGGACAGCTATGCAAGGGAAAAAAGCCAACTGAGCAGCATGGATGATGCAGCTGGTGCCACTCCTCTCCCAGGACACCATTCTCTAATTCCGCTTCCCATCCTTCTGGTGGTTATCATAGTGGGGAATAATACTGGGCTACAAAGTACTCTGCACTTTCCTTTCCACCCCATCTTTGAGCCCCAAACCAGGGATAAGTACAAAGGTTTGGAGTTGGAGCATAATAGGAGTGGCAATGGCCACCTGATGGTCAGAGCTGCATCCTTAATCCATAGTTAGCAAAGTGACATAGTTAAGTCTGATTATGTTTCCTACAGCAGTGAACATATCCTCCCATGCTGCCTTTAATTTATTCTGTCAAATAGGAATAATCACCATCACATTTGGTCCATGCTTTCACTGTCCCGTCATACAAGATCTTTTCCTGCTGTTGTACTTTTTGTGCACTGCTCATATGTAAACCCAATAAGCCTGATTCTGAAATAAGGACATATTCCACCACAGACTCTTTGTGGGAATTGCATTCTTGCATTCTCCCTCCCACTTGTCATGGATTAAATCAAGGAGTCCTCTCATTGTGATGGATGATAAAGTGAGTCAAATGGTAAAAAAAATGTGGACTTTTGAACTATCTCTCTGTATACAAACATACCCTTTGTTTGTGGATGGCAGCAAATGTCTTTAGCTGTTTAACCTGTAGCACTGCCACAAACAGATTAGCAGGTCTGTCAGATAATTAGCAACTCTTTCTGATAGTATTTCCCAAGAAAAAGTTGCCTTACTGAAAATTTCTAGCAGAATATTTGCCATCTTTTCTATCTCAATGAAGGAATGATCTCCTGCATCAGCATACCCAGTAGCACAGTCTAGCTCCCAAGATACGCTTCTTACCTCTCATGCCTGTAGTACAGCTACCATTTCCATTTGAAACAGTTCCTCAGTAATGAGCAACTGCACCAAACTAGCCTTCTCTGTCTCTCTTGCATTTCCAACTGCCTGGCTCTGCTCACACATCCTTTAGTATCGTCCCATGTTTTCCAATATGTCATCAATAGAAATTGTGCACAGGCCTCCCTTTTGTGAGCTTTACTTACATGTGGCCTGTAAAAGTGATTGTGGGCTATAGCAATAATTGGTTGACAGAAGCCCCATAGAACTACCAGCTGCTGCATGACCTCTCCAGCTAGCTACACTTCAAGAGTATGTTCTCTTCACAATAAACATTTGTCCCAGTATGTATACACTCCACCCTTGAAAGGTACGATTATCTTTGGTTACATCTCTCAATCCCTATAAAATGAGGTTACAAAACTGCACCTAACTCAGCTCTTCCATTCCTGAATACAGTCTAGTATCCTTTGACAGCTGTAACAAAGACTAATACTTTCTGCAGCAGCCTGGTTCTTTCTCAAACATAATCACATCACCAGCCTCTTTTGTAGATGTGGGCACTGGCTGAGTTTTTCTCCTGCTGCCTTTACAGTACATGCATCTCCATGCCTGTAGCTGCATACGCAAAAACAAAATTATTTCCTACTAACTCCTCTATACTTTTAACACCATTTCTGTACACTTCCATTTAATATTCATATCTCCGTATGGCCTCAAAACATCTTTTGGAGTTAGCCTCCTTAACTAATTTATTTATTAAATTATAGTAGGCAGCATAAGAATGGCCAAGGTGCAAGTGCCGAAGTAACACTAAGAATCTAGGATGTCCAATAGTGGAGAAACCAATCATTGTTTTTCACTTGTTATCAACATTATTTTTTTGTATTTTCATTCACAGTTTTATAGGTTGAAAGAATGACATGCTATTAAGGGTTATTTTGTGCAATTTCATGGTGGTAGCTGGAAAAATGCATTCCATCCTTGTATAATGCACTAAAATGGGGAAGTTGCTAGCTGTTAACTAAAAATTATAAGGATAAATAATATTTTCATATGTAAATTAACATTTTCAAAACCAAGTGACTTGCAAACTATTGCATAGCATTAAGTGAAACCTAAGATGATATTCTAGGTAAATCATCACTGATATTTAAATTGTGAGGCATACATCCTAAGAGACCTTAAGTATTCATTTTATTGTTAGTTATACAAATAAGCATAATGTTTAATCTTTTTGATAGCATCTCAATAAACAGACACTCAAAAATAAATGTATTTTTGTCATTGTTTGCTGATAATAATAAAAAGAGCGAATGACACTGATGTGGTTGGTGTGGAGAGGTCAAGAGAGGTCACATGACCATGTGCTTTATAATAAAGGAGGAAGCGAGGGTTGTTCCCCTCTTACGTTTTTAACCAGATTGATTGCCTTCACGTGTGTTTATTTTCCTCTGAAAATGTATGTCTAACCCAACTTTCTTACCCTTAAGATGATACCGCCAACAGACATGTGTAATCTCTAATATGGATGAGCAAAAATACTCTGGCATCATATGACTACGTTGTACAGATTCCAAGACATGAAAAGTTATTTGTGAAACTTTACAGGAAAATCTAATTTTGACTTTGTGTGCATTATAATATATTACATTCTTTAGACAGTATTAAACCCTGTTTCAGACAGTGAGAGATTTCCAGCATCACATAGGGTTGTCTTTTTACTGTTGCAATGGAAAGTATGACAATACAGTACACTTTAACTTGCTAAATGCATGGATTGTATCACCACTGAGAAGAGTTGAAAGCCTCACTCATTACCAACAGCTGCTTAATGAGCATTTAAAAAAACAAGTTATATCCTCATGCTTCCAACAAAGCTTCATGAGTCTAGCACTATAACGGTAACCAAACAAGGAGAAGTAGCAAACTGTTCTGTAAAAATAACTATTAAAGTGACAGCTTCATAATTATATTTTAGGTCTTAAATTGGATTGTGTAAATCATAATAAAGACAGTGGGCAGGATTCACGAAGCCTCCGTGTAAGAGATACATGGCTTACACGGAGGCTTCAGTTAAACGGTGTGATGTCAGCATGTCATGCATATGCATGAGGGCATGCTGAATCACACCTAAGGCTAACACGGTCCGTGTAAGACAGTAGGGGGCATGTCCGTAAGCCAAGCCCTGCAAACGGACACGCCCCCAGAAGAGTAAAAGTGCCCAAAGTAAACACCCACGACAGAGTCCATGGAAATGTGAATAAACACAACACAACACATGCCCCCACAGACTATGAACATAAAATATATAAATGAACATGTTATATATTTTTTTTAAATCGTAAAGATGTTTGCCCGTGAGTGCACTCATTTGCGCAGGCGTGCCCGTAGCTTAGAAACAGTTAGCAGTCAGTGGAAAAGCATATAAGAACTAAATATGCAAAGTAAACCAAGATGCAATGGAGTAGTGGTAGAGACGTCAGCTGAAGAGCAGACATCCATGGTTCGAACCCCACAACATCAATTTTTATTTTTAGTAAAATAAGCACGAAACAAGTCCCTGACAAATATGTACACATATAAAATCATATTTTAAGTAAAATGTAATGAAATAGTCCATTTATTTTGAAGAACTGTGAGATAACAAAACAATAAAAAATGTGAGATGTGCCTATAGCTGAGCTACAGTTTAACAAGGTGAGTGCATCTGCCCGTTGGTGAGCAGTGGTTTAACAGGTGCAAAATGAGTGCCCGTAGGTGAGCAGTGGTTTAACATGCTGAAACTGTGTGCCCCTACCTGAGCTGAGTGGAATATGTGTGCTGACAGCCAAATGAGGTGTAAACCAGAGTAACCTGTTTGCGCAGAGCTGCGCACCGCGCTAACAAGCTAACCGGCGGGCAACGTTGAGCAAGCTGTAACAAAACTGCCTTTACACAGACACACCCTCTAGCCTGTCTAGACAGTCATAAAATATAAAAAGCAGTGGCCAGGTACCAGACTGACCTGTAGGCTGACCACTACCC
>NC_056734.1:407524963-407725581 GCF_019279795.1 Protopterus annectens | reverse complement strand
CCCGCTTGCTGCCGCCACAGGCACTGACATTCCATTACATGCCTACAGCACCCATCACTGCTGCTACCACAGGCACTGATGGTTCCATGACATGCCTACAACACCCAGCTCTGCTGCTGCCACAGGCACGAAGGACTGCATAACTTGCCTACAGCAGCCAGCTCTGCTGCTGCCACAGGCACTGTTGGTTCCATGACATGCCTACAGGACCCAGCTCTGTTACTGGCAGAAGCACTAATAGTTCCATGACATGCCTACAACACCCAGTCCTGCTGGTGCCACAGGCACTAAGGATTCTATAACTTGCCGACAGCACCAATCACTGCTACTGCAACAGGTACTGATGGTTCCATGAAATGCCTAAAACACCCAGCTCTACTGCTGCCACAGGCACTGATGGTTCTATGACATGCCTACAGCACCCAGCTCTGTTACTGGCACAAGCACTAATGGTTCCATGATGTGCCTACAACACCCAGTTCTGCTGGTGGCACAGGCACTGATGGATCCATGACATACCTACAACACCCAGCTCTGCTGCTGCCACAGTCACTGACAGTTCCATGACATGCCTACAGCACCCATCTCTGATGCTACCACAGGCACTGATAGTTCAATGACATGCCTACAGCACCCAGCTGTGTTGCTGCCACAGGAGGTGATGATTGCATGATATGCCTACAGCACCCAGCTTTGCTGCAAGCACAGGCATACATAGTTCCATGACATACCTAAAACATCCAGGTCTGCTGCTGCCACAAGCACTGACACTTCCATGACATACCTAAACCAGCCAGCTTTGCTGCTGCCACAGGCACTTACATTTCCATGACATGCCTATAACACCCCATCTCTGCTGCTGGTGCAGACACTGACAGTTCCATGACATACCTAAATCAGCTAGCACTGCTGCTGCCACAGGCATTGACAGTTCCATAACATGCCTGCAACACCCAGCTCTGCTGCTGCCATGGGAACTGATGGTTCCATGATATGGTTACAACACCCAGCTCTGCTGCTGACACAGGCACTGACAGTTCCATGACATGACTACAGCACCCATCTCTGCTGCTACCACAGGCACTGATGGTTCCATGATATGCCTACAACACCCAGCTCTGCTGCTGCCACAGGAACTAATGGTTCCATGACATGCCTACAACACCCAGTTCTGCTGGTGCCACAGGCACTAAGGATTCTATAACTTGCTGACAGCACCAATCTCTGCTGCTGCAACAGGTACTGATGGTTCCATGACATGCCTACATCACCCAGCTCTGTTACTGGCAGAAGCACTAATGGCTCCATGACATGCCTACAACACCCAGTTCTGCTGGTGGCACAGGCACTGATGGATCCATGATATACCTACAACACCCAGCTCTGCTGCTGCCACAGCCACTAACAGTTCCATGACATGCCTACAACACCCATCTCTGATGCTACCACAGGCACTGATGGTTCCATGACATGCCTACAAAATCCAGCTCTACTGCTGCCACAGGAAAAGACAGTTCCATGACATGCCTAAAACACGAAGCTCTGTTGCTGCTGCCTCAGGCACTGATGGTTCCCTGACATTACTACAATACCCAGCTCAGCTGCTTCCATAGGCACTGATGATTTCATAACATGTCTACAACACCCAGCTCTGCTACTGCCACAAGCACTGATGGTTCCATGACATGCCTACAACACCCAGCTCTGCTGCTGCCACAGGCACTGATGGTTCCATGACATGCCTACAACACCCAGCTCTGCTGCTGCCACAGCCACTGACAGTTCCATGACATGCCTACAGCACCCATCTCTGCTGCTACCACAGGCACTGATGGTTCCATGACATGCCTACAACACCCAGCTCTACTGCCACAGGCACATACAGCTCCATGATATACCTACAACACCCAGCTCTGCTGCTGCCACAGGCACTGACAGTTCCATGACATGCCTACAACACCCAGCTCTGGTGCCACAGGCATTGATGGTTCCATGATATGCCTAAAAAACCCAGCTCGGCTGCTGCCACAGGCACTGACAGTTCCATGACATGCCTAAAACACCAAGTTCTGCTGCTGCAACAGTCACTGATGGTTGCATGACATGCCTACATCACCCAGATCTACTGCTGCCACAGGAATTAACAGTTCCATGACATGCCTACAACACCCAGTTCTGCTGATGCCACAGGCACTGATGGTTCCATGACGTGCCTACAACACCCAGCTCTGTTGCTGCCACGGAATAGCAATGGTTCCGACATACCTGCAACACCAGTTCTGGTGCCACAGGTAACAAGGACCATCACATGCCTACAACACCCATCACTGCTACCACAGGCACTGATGGTTCCATGGCATGCCTACAACACCCAGCTCTGCTGCTGCCACAGGAACTAAAGGTTCCATGACATGTCTACAACACCCAGTTCTGCTGGTGCCACAGGCACCAAGGACTCCATAACATGCCTACAACACCCAGTTCGCTGTTTTGATGGTTTCCATAATATACCTTTCAGCTCTGCTGCTGCCACAGGCACTGTTGGTTCCATGACATGCCTACAGGACCCAGCTCTGCTGGCACAGGCACTAATAGTTCCATGACATGCCTACAACACCCAGTCCTGCTGGTGCCACAGGCACTAAGGATTCTATAACTTGCCGACAGCACCAATCACTGCTACTGCAACAGGTACTGATGGTTCCATGAAATGCCTAAAACACCCAGCTCTACTGCTGCCACAGGCACTGATGGTTCTATGACATGCCTACAGCACCCAGCTCTGTTACTGGCACAAGCACTAATGGTTCCATGATGTGCCTACAACACCCAGTTCTGCTGGTGGCACAGGCACTGATGGATCCATGACATACCTACAACACCCAGCTCTGCTGCTGCCACAGTCACTGACAGTTCCATGACATGCCTACAGCACCCATCTCTGATGCTACCACAGGCACTGATGGTTCCATGGCATGCCTAAAAAACCCAGCTCTACTGCTGCCACAGGAAAAGACAGTTCCATGACATGCATAAAACATGAAGCTCTGCTGCTGCCACAGGCACTGACAGTTCCAAAACATGCCTACAACACCCAGCTCTGCTGCAGCCACAGGAACTGATGGTTCCATGACATGCCTAAAACACCAAGCTATGTGGCTGCCACAGGCACTGATGGTTCCATGACATGCCTTCAACACCCAGCTCTGTTACTGCCACAAGCACTAATGGTTCCATGACATACCTACAACACTCAGTTCTGCTGGAGCCACAGGCACTGATGGTTCCATGACATGCCTAAAACACCAAGCTATGCGGCTGCCACAGGCACTGATAGTTCAATGACATGCCTACAGCACCCAGCTGTGTTGCTGCCACAGGAGCTGATGATTGCATGATATGCCTACAGCACCCAGCTTTGCTGCAAGCACAGGCATACATAGTTCCATGACATACCTAAAACATCCAGGTCTGCTGCTGCCACAAGCACTGACACTTCCATGACATACCTAAACCAGCCAGCTCTGCTGCTGCCACAGGCACTGACAGTTCCATGACATGCCTATAACACCCCATCTCTGCTGCTGGTGCAGACACTGACAGTTCCATGACATACCTAAATCAGCTAGCACTGCTGCTGCCACAGGCATTGACAGTTCCATAACATGCCTGCAACACCCAGCTCTGCTGCTGCCATGGGAACTGATGGTTCCATGATATGGTTACAACACCCAGCTCTGCTGCTGACACAGGCACTGACAGTTCCATGACATGACTACAGCACCCATCTCTGCTGCTACCACAAGCAGTGATGGTTCCATGTATGCCTACAACACCCAGCTCTGCTGCTACCACAGGAACTAATGGTTCCATGACATGCCTACAATACCCAGTTCTGCTGGTGCCACAGGCACTAAGGATTCTATAACTTGCTGACAGCACCAATCTCTGCTGCTGCAACAGGTACTGATGGTTCCATGACAGGCCTACAGCACCTAGCTCTGTTACTGGCACAAGCACTAATGGCTCCATGGCATGCCTAAAACACCCAGTTCTGCTGGTGGCACAGGCACTGATGGAACCATGATATACCTACAACACCCAGCTCTGCTGCTGCCACAGCCACTGACAGTTCCATGACATGCCTACAACACCCATCTCTGATGCTACCACAGGCACTGATGGTTCCATGACATGCCTACAAAATCCAGCTCTACTGCTGCCACAGGAAAAGACAGTTCCATGACATGCCTAAAACACGAAGCTCTGTTGCTGCTACCACAGGCACTGATGGTTCCCTGACATGACTACAATACCCAGCTCAGCTGCTGCCATAGGCACTGATGATTTCATGACATGTCTACAACACCACAGCTCTGCTGCTGGTGCAAGCACGAACGGTTGCATAACATGCCTACAACACCCACCTCTGCTGCCACAAGCACTGATGGTTCCATGACATGACTACAACACCCAGCTCTGCTACTGCCACAGCCACTGACAGTTCCATGACATGCCTACAGCACACATCTCTGATGCTACCACAGGCACTGATGGTTCCATGACATGCCTACAGCATCCAACTCTACTGCTACCATAGGCACTGATGATTCCATGACATGTCTACAACACCCAGCTCTGCTGCTGCCACAGGCACTGATGGTTCCATGACAAACCTACAGCACCCAGCTCTGTTGCTGCCACAGGCACTAATAGTTCCATGACATGCCTACAACACCCAGTTCTGCTGGTGCCACAGGCACTGACAGTTCCATTACATGCCTACAGCACCCATCTCTCCTGCTACCACAGGCACTGATGGTTCCATGACATGCCTACAACACCCAGTCCTGCTGGTGCCACAGGCACTAAGGATTCTATAACTTGCCGACAGCACCAACCACTGCTACTGCAACAGGTACTGATGGTTCCATGAAATGTCTAAAACACCCAGCTCTACTGCTGCCATAGGCACTGATGGTTATATGACATGCCTACAGCACCCAGCTCTGTTGCTGCCACAGGCACTAATATTTGCATGACATGCCTACAACACCCAGTTCTGCTGGTGCCACAGGCACTGACAGTTCCATTACATGCCTACAGCACCCATCTCTCCTGCTACCACAGGCACTGATGGTTCCATGACATGCCTACAACACCCAGTTCTGCTGGTGCCACAGGCAATAAGGACTGCATAACTTGCTTACAACAACCAGCTCTGCTGCTGCCACAGGCACTGATGGTTCCATGACATGCCTACAACACCCAGCTCTGTTACTGGCAGAAGCACTAATGGTTCCATGACATGCCTACAACACCCAGTTCTGCTGGTGCCACAGGCACTAAGGATTCTATAACTTGCTGACAGCACCAATCTCTGCTGCTGCAACAGGTACTGATGGTTCCATGACATGCCTAAAACACCCAGCTCTGCTGCTGCCACAGGCACTGATGGTTCTATGACATGCCTACAGCACCCAGCTCTGTTACTGGCACAAGCACTAATGGTTCCATGACATGCCTACAACACCCAGTTCTGCTGGTGGCACAGGCACTGATGGATCCATGATATACCTACAACACCCAGCTCTGCTGCTGCCACAGCCACTGACAGTTCCATGACATGCCTACAACACCCATCTCTGCTGCTACCACAGGCACTGATGGTTCCATGACATGCCTACAAAATCCAGCTCTACTGCTGCCACAGGAAAAGACAGTTCCATGACATGCCTAAAACACCAAGCTCTGTTGCTGCTGCCACAGGCACTGATGGTTCCCTGACATGACTACAACACCCAGCTCAGCTGCTGCCATAGGCACTGATGATTTCATGACATGTCTACAACACCCCAGCTCTGCTGCTGGTGCAAGCACGAACGGTTGCATAACATGCCTACAACACCCAGCTCTGCTACTGCCACAAGCACTGATGGTTCCATGACATGCCTACAACACCCAGCTCTGCTGCTGCCACACCCACTGACAGTTCCGTGACATGACTACAGCACTCATCTCTGATGCTACCACAGGCACTGATAGTTCCATGACATGCCTACAGCATCCAACTCTACTGCTACCATAGGCACTGATGATTCCATGACATGTCTACAACACCCAGCTCTGCTGCTGCCACAGGCACTGATGGTTCCATGACAAACCTAGAGCACCCCGCTCTTTTGCTGCCATAGGCACTAATAGTTCCATGACATGCCTACAACTCCCAGTTCTGCTGGTGCCACAGGCACTGACAGTTCCATTACATGCCTACAGCACCCATCTCTCCTGCTACCACAGGCACTGATGGTTCCATGACATGCCTACAACACCCAACTCTGGTGCTGCCACAGGAAATAATGGTTCCATGACATGCCTACAACACCCAGTTCTGCTGGTGCCACAGGCAATAAGGACTGCATAACTTGCTTACAACAACCAGCTCTGCTGCTGCCACAGGCACTGATGGTTCCATGACAAACCTACAGCACCCAGCTCTGTTGCTGCCACAGGCACTAATAGTTCCATGACATGCCTACAACACCCAATTCTGCTGGTGCCACAGGCACTGACAGTTCCATTACATGCCTACAGCACCCATCTCTCCTGCTACCACAGGCACTGATGGTTCCATGACATGCCTACAACACCCAGCTCTGGTGCTGCCACAGGAAATAACGGTTCCATGACATGCCTACAACACCCAGTTCTGCTGGTGCCACAGGCAATAAGGACTGCATAACTTGCCTACAGCACCCAGCTCTGCTGCTGCCACAGGCACTGTTGGTTCCATGACATGCCTACAGGACCCAGCTCTGTTACTGGCAGAAGCACTAATGGTTCCATGACATGCCTACAACACCCAGTCCTGCTGGTGCCACAGGCACTAAGGATTCTATAACTTGCCGACAGCACCAATCACTGCTACTGCAACAGGTACTGATGGTTCCATGAAATGTCTAAAACACCCAGCTCTACTGCTGCCACAGGCACTGATGGTTCTATGACATGCCTACAGCACCCAGCTCTGTTACTGGCACAAGCACTAATGGTTCCATGATGTGCCTACAACACCCAGTTCTGCCGGTGGCACAGGCACTGATGGATCCATGACATATCTACAACACCCAGCTCTGCTGCTGCCACAGCCACTGACAGTTCCATGACATGCCTACAGCACCCATCTCTGATGCTACCACAGGCACTGATGGTTCCATGACAAGCCTACAACCAGTTCTGCTACTACAACAGGCACTGATGATCCCAGGACATGCCTACAAAATCCAGCTCTACTGCTGCCACAGGAAAAGACAGTTCCATGACATGCCTAAAACACCACACTCTGTTGCTGCTGCCACAGGCACTGATGGTTCCCTGACATTACTACAATACCCAGCTCAGCTGCTGCCATAGGCACTGATGATTTCATGACATGTCTACAACACCACAGCTCTGCTGCTGGTGCATAACATGCCTACAACACCCAGCTCTGCTACTGCCACAAGCACTGATGGTTCCATGACATGCCTACAACACCCAGCTCTGCTGCTGCCACAGCCACTGACAGTTCCATGACATGCCTACAGCACACATCTCTGATGCTACCACAGGCACTGATGGTTCCATGACATGCCTACAGCATCCAACTCTACTGCTGCCATAGGCACTGATGATTCCATGACATGTCTACAACACCCAGCTCTGCTGCTGCCACAGGCACTGATGGTTCCATGACAAACCTACAGCACCCAGCTCTGTTGCTGCCACAGGCACTAATATTTCCATGACATGCCTACAACACCCAGTTCTGCTGCTGCCACAGGCACTGACAGTTCCATTACATGCATACAGCACCCATCTCTCCTGCTACCACAGGCACTGATGGTTCCATGACATGCCTACAACACCCAGTTCTGCTGGTGCCACAGGCAATAAGGACTGCATAACTTGCTTACAACAACCAGCTCTGCTGCTGCCACAGGCACTGATGGTTTCATGACATGCCTACAAGACCCAGCTCTGTTACTGGCAGAAGCACTAATGGTTCCATGACATGCCTACAACACCCAGTTCTGCTGGTGCCACAGGCACTAAGGATTCTATAACTTGCCGACAGCACCAATCTCTGCTGCTGCAACAGGTACTGATGGTTCCATGACATGCCTAAAACACCCAGCTCTGCTGCTGCCACAGGCACTGATGGTTCCATGACATGCCTACAGCACCCAGCTCTGTTACTGGCACAAGCACTAATGGTTCCATGACATGCCTACAACACCCAGTTCTGCTGGTGCCACAGGCACTGATGGATCCATGATATACCTACAACACCCAGCTCTGCTGCTGCCACAGCCACTGACAGTTCCATGACATGCCTACAACACCCATCTCTGATGCTACCACAGGCACTGATGGTTCCATGACATGCCTAAGAAACCCAGCTCTACTGCTGCCACAGGAAAAGACAGTTCCATGACATGCCGCACTGGCAGTTCCAAAACATGCCTACAACACCCAGCTCTGCTGCAGCCACAGGAACTGATGGTTCCATGACATGCCTAAAACACCAAGTTATGTTACTGCCACAAGCACTAATGGTTCCATGACATACCTACAACACTCAGCTGGCATGTCATGAAACCATTAGTGCTAGTGCCAAAAACACCAAGCTCTGCTGCTGCCACAGGCACTGATGGTTCCATGACATGCATACAGCACCCAGCTCTGTTGCTGCCATTGGCACTGATGATTCCATGACATGTCTACAGCACCCAGCTCTGCAGCTGCCACAGGCACTAATGGTTCCATGACATACTTACAGCACCATGCTCTGTTGCTTCCACAGGCACTGATGATTCCATGACGTGCCTTCAGCACCCAGCTTTGCTGCCAGTACAGGCATTCATAGTTCCATGACATATCTAAAACATCCAGGTCTGCTGCTGCCACAGGCACTGACACTTCCATGACATACCTACAGCAGCCAGCTCTGCTGCTGCCACAGGCACTGACAGTTCTATGACATACCTACAGCATCCCAGCTCTGCTGCTGGTGCAGACACTGATGGTTCCATTACATGCCTACAACACCCAGCTCAGCTACTGCCACAAGCACTGATGGTTCCATGACATGCCTACAGCACCTGGTTCCATGACATGCCTACAACACCCAGCTCTGCTGCTACCACAGGCACAGATGATTCCATGACATGTCTATACCCCAGGGATTACTTCTGTGGCTTTACTCGACACAGACACTGAGAACGTAAGTCAGGTGGCAGGATGCCAGGGTAATCCTACAGACTATGCTTGTAAAGGCTTTAGAGCCATTAGCCTAGTACACACCTATGAGCCTATGAACCTATGAACCTAAAACACCCAGCTCTGCTGCTGCTGCATGCACTGATGGTTCCATGACATACCTACAACACTCAGCTCTGCTACTGCCACAGGAAATGATGGTTCCATGACATGCCTACAACACCCAGTTCTGCTAGTGCCACAGGCACTAAGGATTCCATGACATACCTACAGCACCCAGCTCTCCTGCTGCCACAGGCACTGATTGTTCCATGATATGCCTACAACACCCAGCTCTGATTCTGCCACAGGCACTGATGGTTCCATGATAAGCCTACAAGACCCAGGTCTGCTGCTACCACAGGCACTGATGATTCCATGACATGCCTAGAACACCCAGCTTTGCTGCTAGCACAGGCATTCATAGTTCCATGACATACCTAAAACATCCAAGTCTGCTGCTGCCACAGGCACTGAAAGTTCCATGACATACCTACAACAGCCAGCTCTGCTGCTGCCACAGGCACTGACAGTTCCATGACAAGCTTACAACACCCAGCTCTGCTGCTGGTGCAGGCACTGATGGTTCCATGACTTGCCTACAGCACCCAGCTCTTTTACTGTCACAAGCACTGATGGTTCCATGACATGCCTACAGCACCCAGCTTTGCTGCTAGCAGAGGCATTCATAGTTCCATGACATACCTAAAACATCCAGGTCTGCTGCTGCCACAGGCACTGACAGTTCCATGACATGCCTACAACATTCAGCTCTGCAGCCGGTACAGGCACTGATGGTTCCATGACTTGCCAACAGCACCCGGCTCTATTACTGCCACAAGCACTGATGGTTCCATGACATGTCTACAACAACCAGTTCTGCTACTGCTGCAGGCACTGATGGTTCCATGACATGCCTACAGCACCAAGCTCTGTTATTGCCACAGGCACTGAAGGTTCCATGACATGCCTACAACACCCAGTTCTGCTGGTGCCACAGGCAATAAGGACTGCATAACTTGCCTACAGCACCCAGTTCTGCTGCTACCACAGACACCGACGGTTCCATGACATACCTACAACACCCAACTCTGGTGATGCCACAGGAAATAATAGTTCCATGACATGCCTACAACACCCAGTTCTGCTGGTGCCACAGGCAATAATGACTGCATAACCTGCCTACAAATCCCAGCTCTGCTGCTGCCACAGGCAATGATGGTGCCATGACAAACCTACAGCACCCAGCTCTATTGCTGCCACAGGCAGTAATAGTTACATGACATGCCTACAACACCCAATTCTGCTGGTGCCACAGGCACTGACAGTTCCATTACATGCCTACAGCACCCATCTCTGCTGCTACCACAGGCACTGATGGTTCCATGACATGCCTACAACACCCAGCTCTGGTGCTGCCACAGGAAATAATGGTTCCATGACATGCCTACAACACCTAGTTCTGCTGGTGTCACAGGCAATAAGGACTGCATAACTTGCCTACAGCACCCAGCTCTGCTGCTGCCACAGGCACTGGTGGTTCCATGACATGCCTACAGGACCCAGTTCTGTTACTGGCACAAGCACTAAGGGTTCCATGACATGCCTACAACACCCAGTTCTGCTGGTGCCACAGGCACTGACAGTTCCATGACATGCATGCAACACCCAGCTCTACTGCTGCCACAACCACTGACAGTTCCATGACATGCCCACAGCACCCATCTCTGCTGCTACCACAGGCACTGATGGTTCCATGACATGCCTACAATACCCAGCTCTGCTGCTGCCACAAGAAATGTTGGTTCCATGACATGCAAAAAACACCAAGCTCTGTTGCTGCCATTGGCACTGATGATTCCAGGACATGTCTACAACACCCAGCTCTACAGCTGCCATAGGCACCAATGGTTCCATGACATACTTACAGCACCAAGCTCTGCTGCTGCCACAGGCACTGATGATTCCATGACATGCCTACAACCAGTTCTGCTACTACAACAGGCACTGATGATTCCATGACATGCCTACAGCACCCAGCTTTGCTGCAAGCACAGGCATTCATAGTTCCATGACATACCTAAAACATCCAGGTCTGCTGCTGCCACAGGCACTGACACTTCCATGACATACCTACAACAGCCAGCTCTGCTGCTGCCACAGGCACTGACAGTTCCATGACATGCCTACAACACCCCAGCTCTGCTGCTGGTGCAGACACTGATGGTTCCATTACATGCCTACAACACCCAGCTCAGCTACTGCCACAAGCACTGATGGTGCCATGACATGCCTGCAACAATCAGCTCTGCTGCTGCTGCCACAGGCACTGATAGTTCCATGACATGCCTACAACACCCCAGCTCTGCTGCTGGTGCAGACACTGATGGTTCCATTACATGCCTACAACACCCAGCTCAGCTACTGCCACAAGCACTGATGGTTCCATGACATGCCTACAGGACCTGGTTCCATGACATGCCTATTACACCCATCTCTGCTGCTACCAAAGGCACAGATAGTTCCATGACATGGCTATACCCCAGGAATTACTCCAGTGGCTTTACTTGACAGAGACACTGGGAACTTAGGTCAGGTGGCAGGATGCCAGGGTAATCCTACGGGCGAGGCTTGTAAAGGCTCTAGGGCCATTAGCCTAGTACGCACCTATGAGCCTATGAACCTATGAACCTAAAACACCCAGCTCTGCTGCTGCATGCACTGATGGTCCCATGACATACCTACAACACTCAGCTCTGCTGCTGCCACAAGAAATGATGGTTCCATGACATGCCTACAACACCCAGTTCTGCTAGTGCCACAGGCACTAAGGATTCCATGACATACCTACAGCACCCAGCTCTCCTGCTGCCACAGGCCCTGATGGTTCCATGATAAGCCTACAAGACCCAGGTCTGCTGCTACCACAAACACTGATGATTCCATGACATGCCTACAGCACCCAGCTCTGATGCTGCCACAGGCACTGATGGTTCCATGACATGCCTACAACACCCAGGTCTGCTGCTGCCACAGGCACTGACAGTTCCATGACATACCTACAACAGCCAGCTCTGCTGCTGCCACAGGCACTGACAGTTCCATGACATGCCTACAACACCCAGCTCTGCTGCTGCCACAGGCACTGATAGTTCCATGACATGCCTACAACACCCAGCTCTGCTGCTGCCACAGGCACTGATGGTTCCATGACATACCTACAACACCCAGCTCTGCTGCTGCCACAGGCACTGATGGTTCCATGACATGCCTACAACACCCAGTTCTGCTGCTGGTGCAGGCACTGATGGTTCCATGACATGCCTACAGCACCCAGCTCTGTTACTGCCACAGGCACTGATGGTTCCATGACATGCCTACAACACCCAGTTCTGCTGCTGCCACAGGCACTGATGGTTCCATGACATGCCTACAACACCCAGCTCTGCTGCTGCCACAGGCACTGACAGTTCCATGACATGCCTACAACACCCAGCTCTGCTGCTGCCACAGGAACTGATGGTTCCATGACATGCCTAAAACACCCAGCTCTGCTGCTGCCACAGGCACTGATGGTTCCATGACATGCCTACAACACCCAGCTCTGTTGCTACCACAGGCACTGATGGTTTCATGACATGCCTACAGCTCCCACCTCTGCTGCCACAGGAACTGATGGTTCCATGACATGGCTACAACACCCAGCTCTGCTGCTGCCACAGGCACTGACAGTTCCATGACATGCCTACAGCACCCAGCTCTGCTGCTGCCACAGGCACTGATGGTTCCATGACATGCCTACAACACCCAGCTCTGCTGCTGCCACAGGCACTGATGGTTCCATGACATGCCTACAACACCCAGCTCTGCTGCTGCCACAGGCACTGATGGTTTCATGACATGCCTACAACACCCAGCTCTGCTGCTGCCACAGGCACCGATGGTTCCATGACATGCCTACAACACCCAGCTCTGCTGCTGCCACAGGCACTGACAGTTCCATGACATGCCTACAACACCCAGCTCTGCTGCTGCCACAGGCACTGATGGTTCCATGACATGCCTACAACACCCAGCTCTGCTGCTGCCACAGGCACTGATGGTTCCATGACATGCCTACAACACCCAGCTCTGCTGCTGCCACAGGCACTGATGGTTCCATGACATGCCTACAACACCCAGCTCTGCTGCTGCCACAGGCACTGATGGTTCCATGACATACCTACAACACCCAGCTCTGCTGCTGCCACAGGCACTGATGGTTCCATGACATGCCTACAACACCCAGCTCTGCTGCTTCCACAGGCACTGATGATTCCATGACATGCCTACAACACCCAGTTCTGCTGCTGCCACAGGCAATGACGGTTCCATGGTATGCCTACGACACCCAGCTCTGCTGCCACAGGCACAGATGGTTCCATGATATGCACCTCTGCTGTTGCCACAGTCACTGACGTTTCCTTGGCATGCCAACAAAACCCAGCTTTGCTGCTGCTACAAGCACTCATGGTTCCATGACATGCCTGCATCACCCAGCTCTGCTGCTGCCACAGGCACTGAGGGTTGCATGATATGACTGCAGCACCCACCTCTGCTGCCACATGCACTGATGGTTCCATGACATGCCTACAACACCCAGCTCTGCTGCTGCCACAGGCACTGATGGTTCCATGACATGCCTACAACACCCAGCTCTGCTGCTGCCACAGGCACTGACAGTTCCATGACATGCCTACAACACCCAGCTCTGCTGCTGTCACAGGCACTGACAGTTACATGACATGCCTACAGTACCCAGGTCTGCTACTGCACAGGCACTGATGGTTACATGATATGCCTACAACTCCCAGCTCTACTGTTGCCAAAGGCACTTATGGGTCCATGACATGCTTACAACACCCAGTTCTGCTGCTGCTACAGGCACTGATGGTTCCATGGCATGCTTACAACACCCAGTTCTGCTGCTGCTACAGGCACTGATGGTTCCATGACATGCTTACAACACCCAGTTCTGCTGCTACAGGCACTGATGGTTCCATGACATGCCTACAACACCCAGCTCTTCTGCTGCCACAGGCACTGACAGTTCCATGACATGCCTACAACACCCAGCTCTGCTGCTGCCACAGGCACTGATGGTTCCATGACATGCCTACAACACCCAGCTCTGCTGCTGCCACAGGCACTGATGGTTCCATGACATGCCTACAACACCCAGCTCTGCTGCTGCTGCCACAGGCACTGATGGTTCCATGACATGCCTACAACACCCAGCTCTGCTGCTGCCACAGGCACTGACGGTTCCATGACATGCCTACAACACCCAGCTCTGCTGCTGCCACAGGCACTGATGGTTCCATGACATGCCTACAACACCCAGCTCTGCTGCTGCCACAGGCACTGATGGTTCCATGACATGCCTACAACACCCAGCTTTGCTGCTGTCAGTAACACTGATGGTTCCATGACACACGTACAACACCCAGCTCTGCTGCTGCCACAGGCACTGACAGTTTCATGACATGCCAACATGTTTCCATGACATGCTACTGCCATAGGCACTGATGGTTCCATGACATGCCTACAGCACCCAGCTCTGCTGCTGCCACAGGCACTGATGGTTCCATGACATGCCTACAGCACCCAGCTCTGTTGCTGCCACAGGCACTGATGGTTCCATGACATGCCTACAGCACCCAGCTCTGTTGCTGCCACAGGCACTGATGATTCCATGACTTGCCTACAATACCCAGCCCTACAACAGCCAGCTCTGCTGCTGCCACAGGCACTGACAGTTCCATGACATGCCTACAACACCCCAGCTCTGCTGCTGGTGCAGGCACTGATGGTTCCATGACATGCCTACAACACCCAGCTCTGCTGCTGCCACAGGCACTGATGGTTCCATGACATGCCTAAAACACCAAGCTCTGCTGCTGCCACAGGCACTGATGGTTCCATGACATGCCTACAGCACCCAGCTCTGCTGCTGCCATAGGCACTGATGATTCCATACCATGTCTACAACAACCAGCTCTGCTGCTGCCACAAGTACTGATGCTTCCATGACATTCCTATAGCACCCAGCTCTGTTGCTGCCACAGGCACTGATGATTCCATGACTTGCCTACAACACCCAGCTTTCCTGTTAGCACAGGCATTCAGAGTTCCATGACATACCTACAACAGCCAGCTCTGCTGCTGCCACAGGCACTGACAGTTCTATGACAAGCCTACAACACCCAGCTCTGCTACTGCCACTAGCACGGATGGTTCCATGACATGCCTTCAGCACCTGGTTCCATGGCATGCCTACAACACTCAGCTCTTTTGCTACCACCAGGCACAGACAGTTCCATGACATGCAACCTATGAACCTACAACACCCAGCTCTGCTGCTGCCACAGGCACTGATCCATGACATGCCTACAACACTCAGCTCTTCTGCTGCTGCAGGAGCTGACAGTTCCATGACATGCCTACAATACCCAGTTCTGCTGATGCCACAGGCTTACAGCACCCAGCTCTGCTGCTGCCACAGGTACTGACAGTTCCATGACATGCCTACAACACCCAGCTCTGCTGCTGCCACAGGAGCTGATGGTTCCACGACATGCCTACAACACCCAGTTCTGCTGGTGCCACAGGCATTGATGGTTCCATGACATGCCTACAACACCCAGATCTGCTGTTGCCACAGGAACTGATGGTTCCATGACATGCCTAAAACACCCAGCTCTGCTGCTGCCACAGGCACTGATGGTTCCATGACATGCCTTCAGCACCTGGTTCCATGGCATGCCTACAACACTCAGCTCTTTTGCTACCACAGGCACAGACAGTTCCATGACATGACTGTACCCCAGGGATTACTCCAGCAGCTTTACTCGACAGAGGCACTGGGAACTAAGGTTGGGTGGCACGATGCCAGGGTAATCCAATGAGCTAGGCTTGTAAAGGCTCCACGGCCATTAGCGTAGTACACACCTATTAACCTATGAACCTACAACACCCAGCTCTGCTGCTGCCACAGGAACTGATGGTTCCATGACATGCCTACAACACCCAGTTCTGATGATGCCACAGGCACTAAGGATTCCATGACTTGCCTACAGCACCCAGCTCTGCTGCTGCCACAGGTACTGATGGTTCCATGACAAGTCTACAACACCCAGCTCTGCTGCAACCACAGGCGCTGATGATTCTATGACATGCCTACAGCACCCAGCTCTGCTGCGACCACGGGCGCTGATGATTCTATGACATGCTTACAGCACCCAGCTTTCTTCTAGCACAGACATTCATAGTTCCATGACATACCTAAAACATCCAAGTCTGCTGCTGCTACAGGCACTGACAGTTCCATGACATGCCTACAACACCCAGCTCTGCTGCTGGTGCAGGCACTGATGTTTCCATGGCATACTGGCAGCACCCAGCTCTGTTACTGGCACAAGCGCTGATGGTTTCATGACATGCCTACAACACCCAGCTCTGCTGCTGCCACAGGCACTGACAGTTCCATGACATGCCTACAACACCCAGCTCTGCTGCTGCCACAGGAGCTGATGGTTCCATGACATGCCTAAAACACCCAGCTCTGTTACTGCCACAAGCACTAATGGTTCCCTCACATGCCTACAACACCCAGTTCTGCTGGTGCCACAGGCACTGATGGTTCCATGACATGCCTACAACACCCAGCTCTGCTGCTGCCACAGGCACTGACAGTTCCATGACATGCCTACAGCACCCATCTCTGCTGCTACCACAGGCACTGATGGTTCCATGACATGCCTACAACACCCAGATCTGCTGTTGCCACAGGAACGAATGGTTCCATGACATGCCTAAAACACCCAGGCACTGATGATTCCATGACATGCCTACAGCACCCAGCTTTGCTGCTAGCACAGGCATTCATAGTTCCATGACATACCTAAAACATCCAGGTCTGCTGCTGCCACAGGCACTGCTGCTGCCACAGGCACTGACAGTTCCATGACATGCCTACAACACCCAGCTCTGCAGCTGGTGCAGGCACTGATGGTTCCATGACATGCCTAAAGCAACCAGCTCTGTTACTGCCACAAGCACTAATGGTTCCATGACATGCCTACAGCACTCAGCTCTTCTGTGGCTGCCACAGATACTGACAGTTCCATGACATGCCTACAGCACCCAGCTCTGCTGCTGCCACAGGCACTGATGGTTACATGACTTGCCTACAATACCCAGTTCTGCTGGTGCCACAGGCACTGCACAGGTGTTCAGAGTTCCATGACATACCTAAAACATCCAGGTCTGCTGCTGCCACAGTCACTGACAGTTCCCTCTGCTGCTGCCACAGGCACTGACAGATCCATAACAAGCCTACAACACCCCAGCTCTGCTGCTGGTGCAGGCACTGATGGTTCCCTGACATGCCTACAACACCCAGCTCTGCTACTGCCACTAGCACTGATGGTTCCATGACATGCCTTCAGCACCTGGTTCCATGGCATGCCTACAACACTCAGCTCTTTTGCTACCACAGGCACAGACAGTTCCATGACATGCCTGTACCCCAGGGATTACTCCAACAGCTTTACTCGACAGAGGCACTGGGAACTAAGGTTGGGTGGCACGATGCCAGGGTAATCCAATGGGCTAGGCTTGTAAAGGCTCCATGGCCATTAGCATAGTACACACCTATTAACCTATGAACCTACAACACCCAGCTCTGCTGCTGCCACAGGCACTGATGGTCCCATGACATGCCTACAACACTCAGCTCTGCTGCTGCCACAGGAACTGATGGTTCCATGACATGCCTACAACACCCAGTTCTGCTGATGCCACAGGCACTAAGGATTCCATGACTTGCCTACAGCACCCAGCTCTGCTGCTGCCACAGGTACTGATGGTTCCATGACAAGCCTACAACACCCAGCTCTGCTGCAACCACAGGCGCTGGTGATTCTATGACATGCCTACAGCACCCAGCTTTCTTCTAGCACAGACATTCATAGTTCCATGACACACCTAAAACATCCAAGTCTGCTGCTGCCACAGGCACTGACAGTTCCATGACATGCCTACAACACCCAGCTCTGCTGCTGGTGCAGGCACTGATGTTTCCATGGCATGCCTACAGCACCCAGCTCTGTTACTGGCACAAGCGCTGATGGTTTCATGACATGCCTACAACACCCAGTTCTGCTGCTGCCACAGGCACTGACAGTTCCATGACATGCCTACAACACCCAGCTCTGCTGCTGCCACAGGAGCTGATGGTTCCATGACATGCCTAAAACACCCAGCTCTGTTACTGCCACAAGCACTAATGGTTCCCTCACATGCCTACAACACCCAGTTCTGCTGGTGCCACAGGCACTGATGATTCCATGACATGCCTACAGCACCCATCTCTGCTGCTACCACAGGCACTGACGGTTCCATGACATGCCTAAAACACCCAGCTCTGCTGCTGCCACAGGCACTGATGGTTCCATGACATGCCTACAACACCCAGCTTTGCTGCTAGCACAGGCATTCATAGTTCCATGACATACCTAAAACATCCAGGTCTGCTGCTGCCACAGGCACTGACACTTCCATGACATACCTAAAACAGCCAGCTCTGCTGCTGCCACAGGCACTGACAGTTCCATGACATGCCTACAACACCCAGCTCTGCTGCTGGTGCAGGCACTGATGGTTCCACAACATGCCTAAAGCAACCAGCTCTGTTACTGCCACAAGCACTAATGGTTCCATGACATGCCTACAGCAGTCAGATCTTCTGTGGCTGCCACAGACACTGACAGTTCCATGACATGCCTACAGCACCCAGCTCTGCTGCTGCCACAGGCACTGATGGTTCCATGACATGCCTACAGCACCCAGCTCTGTTACTGCTACAAGCAGTAATGGTTCCATGACATGCCTACAACACCCAGTTCTGCTGGTGCCACAGGCACTGATGGTTCCATGACATGCCTGCAGCACCCAGCTCTGTTACTACCACCAAGCACTGATGATTCCATGACATGCCTACAACATCCAGCTCTGCTGCTATCACAAGCACTGACAGTTCCATGACATGCCTACAACACCCAGCTCTGTTGCTGCCACAGGCACGGATGGTTCCATGACATGCCTAAAACACCCAGCTCTTCTGCTACCACAAGCACTCATGATTCCATTACATGCCTACAACACCCAGCTCTGCTGCTGCGACAGTCACTGATGGTCCCATGACATGTCTACAACACCCAGCTCTGCTGTTGCCACAGGCACTGACAGTTCCATGACATACTTACAACATCCAGCTCTGCTGCTATCACAGGCACTGACAGTTCCATGACATGCCTAAAACACCCAGCTCTGCTGCTGCCACAGGCATTGATGGTTCCATTACATGCCTAAAACACCCAGCTCTTCTGCTACCACAGTCACTCATGATTCCATGACATGCCTACAACACCCAGCTCTGCTGTTGCCACAGGTACTGTTGGTTCCATGACATGCATACGACAAATAATCTTATTATTTTTGAATGATGAAAGAACTACTGTAGTCTTCCACAATCTAAAAAAACAACTTACCCAATATTTTACTCTCCATCTGAAACCACTGCAGGTACCACAGGATTCAAAGGTTTTTCTGACTGCCTGTTGAAAAGACCCCTCTTGGTATATGCTGTTGCATAATACATGACTGAAACAATCACTTGTTTACTGAGTAAAATAAGAGCAGAGCTGTCGCCAGCCTGATGCTGCTGTACCCACTCATTACACAGAATATGAACAGCTCTACAGTTCATCCAAGAAAAAAAACAAGTGCTGTCTGAAGAACGCAAAGGCAATGACAAATGACACACAAGATAATCACTGCAAAGCTAGCAGTTACATGCTTAAAAATGTTTGTTGCATGTGCACTAAACTCCCATTCAAAAGATCCTTCCTAAATCCATCCATTGATGTATTCATTTATACAGTGCCAAGGATGTTAATGGTGATATTTTTCAGCAACAAATGGAAAGTGAAAATATGGTCTACTGCATACCAAGTATGTCACTATATATTTTAATGCTACCTGTCAAAGGTAAGTCATAATTATAAGGCAGAATTTGAAGCCCTGTACATTGTTGTGATTTACACTTAATGGTCAGTTATGCCCAATGAGTTTTAATTTACCGATCAGCAAGGAAGCTAAACTTGCTGACAGTTGTGCCGTCTCTTCCCAATGAGCACACTTTGCCTTCCTCTGCTGCACACCTGTGACTTGTTTTCATTTTAGTGTAGGCTCCATTCCTACAACACAAACTCACAACCAGAAATGCACATTTCTCCTGCCTACCAAAGTCAGGCTAATGCAATTTAAACTTACTTTTTTACAGGCAACTTTCCATCACTGAATAACTGAGTGCGCAAAGGCTCATTTTTATCCAAAACGTCATCTCAGTACACAAAAACTATGTATATGACTGCCACGTGCACTTCAAAGCCATGCAGCACGGATAAGGCTAGTGGAGCCCAGCTACATGTCAGATTCAGTCACGGACTGGATGCTGCCATGACAGGGATGAAATAAGCAGCAGGAATGCATGAAAAGAGCTCACTGGATGCTCAATAAGTACAAGTTCAGCAGGTGCATTTTCATCTACCTGGGCAAGGAAAACGGACAAGATGTCTAGCTATTAGTACAGTAGAGAGTTGATTATCCAAACGTTAATTATCCAAATCATCAATTACTCAAACCAGCCTTTCAAAGTTTTCAGGCAGGAAAAATGATAAAGTCTGAATATGTAAACATTATACATATTCACTCGAGCATGTTTTTTGAGCTTGTAGCCAGCTCGTGTGTGGAAAACGGACAAGATTTCTAGCTACTAGTACAGTAGAGAGTCGATTATCTGAATGTTAATTATCTGAAACGTCAATTATCCAAACCAGCCTTTCAAAGTTTTCGGGCAGGAAAAATTATAAAGTCTGAATATGTAAACTATGCATATTTGCTTGATCATGTTTTTTGAGCTTGTAGCCAGCTCATGTGTGGAAAACGGACAAGATTTCTAGCTACTAGTACATCTAGACATGTTGAAGTCTAAAGCAGACTACCTTCTCACATTTCAGTCACAAATCGGTTATCCATCAAAGAATCTTTACAACATCAGTTTCAACAACTTTTTCCACCATCAGGTCTGATGGGAAATAGAGAATGTAGTCATCAGCTTACATGTTCACACAGAAGTTCACCACACCACTCAGCCTAAATATAGTATAATGCAAGATGCCACAACAGCCACATAGTATAATGCAAAAGCCACACAGTGTAATGCAAGATGCCACAATAGCCACATAATGCAAAATGCCACAACAACCACACAATATCATGCAAAATGCCACAATAACCACACAGCAAAATGCAAATGAAGCAAACACAAATAAGCAGGCATTTCTCTCATTCCATTGTAACATATTATGCATCTGTTAAGGTAATAGTAGCAGGGTAGTGTTTATTAAAACTTTTATCTTCAGCTCTGGCTGCTTCATGTTACAAGAAAAAGTTCAGATAATTTTCTGCAACTGATGTATTTGTATTTGTAACAAAAATGTTCAGCTAGCAGTGCCTGCAACACTGAGCAAACACCACAGCACCCTAAATGAAGGTTACGACAGTCAAGACATGCAGTAAACCTTCTGGGATCAGTCTTTGAAAGGCTCTTTCTCTTCAGCATGCCATTACAAAACATACAAGTCAGCTACAAAGACTGCAGGTGTATCTTGAGTGCTTCCAGTGCAGCACACCTCTGAATACTCCACAGCCTGCCTCCTTTTTAACTCATAGTATTGTAACCACTACATCTTACAACAGAAAATATAGTTCTGTGGTAAAATGGAGGAGTCTATGATTACTCATCAAATGTTAACATCATTGAATGGCATCATTTGTCGAACATGCTGTTCATCAAATCATTCTGACCAAGATTGCATTACAGTAGGGATAAGGAAATTTGCCCTTTCCCCACTGTAGTGCGATCTCGGAGTTGATATATATAATTAATGGGGGGATGTGAGTGGTGCTACCCCCCCACACACATGAAGAGGGTTCGGTGAATGGCATTTATGATGTAATGTCGTTCAATGATGTTACCATTCGATAAGTAAACATAGACCCGAAATGGAGAAGGTGTTCATAGTTCAAGTGACATATCTAGCTTCTATTGCCTGCAGCAAAATGCAAAATAGCAGGCTGTGGCAATAATATGCTATGTACAGTCACTGTGGTCAGTCACTTAAAGCCACTTGGCTATTTCATTTAACAAGGTACTCAATTTGGCATTCCCTTACAGCAGATCAGAGCTTTCAGTGCAGCACCTTCATGAGCAGCAGATATAATGCAAAATGTCAGTGATGGCAATAAACACATTACCAATGACAGTCTCCCTCCGGTAGGTAATTACAAAACATTTTAGGTAACTGCTACAGCATGGCTGTCAGGTATAAACCTGAAGTGCGAGTGCTTCCAAGACATTGCATCTCCAACAAATAGCATCAGCATCCCCAAAACTACCCACCACATCACATAACAGCCACATCTCATGGAATCGCATCTTCTAAGCCTATAAGGCAAGCCCATCACACAACCCAGTATTTTGTTCAGAAGAAAGTGAGACACACAGATGTCCCACTCAACAGGAGAAGGTCACTGTCAGTTGCTTTCATGGGGCAAAGATCCAGAAGATCACACATGCACTCAGGTTATTGGATTTGAAGTGATTTTTTAATTTCTCCAAGTCTTTTGGGTTTCTAATACCATGACGGGAAAGGACCGCATTCCTAAGTCAAAGTATGATTAAAGTTCATGAAATTAGTATTGTTTCAATCTTTGATGTCAGCCAGTGGTGCTCATTGCAGCACCCACAATGTGCCCAGTAATGACTCCTTCTACAGTTCATATGGAATTGCATGTATTGGTAACATATCTAAATATGACTGTAAATTATTTTTTATAAGACCCGTTGCTCCTACTATTGGAGCTGTCTGGGTATCTTTCTCCCACATTGCTCTTGTTTCTGCATACAGATCCTGATATTTTATGACTTTGTGTCTCTCTGTACACAAGACACTGTAGTCACTGGGTGTGGCAATTTCAATGATCAATGCTACTCTTGTCTTCTTTTCTTGACCACTATATCCGGGTTTCTAGCATCTGTCTTTTGAACTGTTGGTAATGGATGATCTCATGTTATGTAGACTTCTTCATTTTCTATGATGCTTTGTGGCTCAAGTTTCCAGTGTTTTTCAGGCACTTCAGTACCATAATGTTTACATAATCCCCAATGCAACAGTCTCACCACATTATTATGCCTTTCAGTATACAATCCTTCTGCCATTAGTATGTCGCAACCAGCAACGAGGTGTGCAACTGTTTCCAATTCGGTTTTACAAAACCTACATTTATCTGTTTCTCCCACATGTTCAACGGACTTTATAAACCAACATGTATGCAGCCCACTATCTTGGGCTGCCAATATGCCTTTCATGTCTTGGTTTGAATTCGCCTCTCCTTAACCATTCCTGTGTTCTTTCCTGATCAATATGAGGTTCTTCCAGAAGTTTTCTATACTTGCAACTATATTTATGCTTTTTCCACATTTCTTGCCTTCTCATCTGATCCTTCACCTTATATTCTTTCTTTTGTTTTTGGCACATTCAGTTGCTGCCTGATTTTTTTTCTACTTCTGGTTTAATTTCCATTCCTGCTTGACGCTGATAAGCTTCTGCTAGATTAAGCAGAGAAGTCATCTTAGATTTATTCTCCTCATGTTTCAAAACTTTTACTATGTTTGGGTCTTGTGAGGTCAGCAGATATGTGTGGAGTCCCACAATTGCAGATCTGTACATATAATCAATTTCAAGGAGGCCCATCCCTCTGGAGGGTGTAAATTACCTGAAGCATCCCTCCCTGGACTATTTGACAGGAGACAGAGCTCTTGGATTAAATGTTCCAGGGTGATAATAGCCTAGGACTGAGAAGCATTCTATCTTCTCCAGGGATGGCAACACAATATGAACAAAGGATGACTAACTAATTCGTTTAGTTTTTGGTGTCACTTCAAGACAGCACAATATTTAGTAAAATAAAACACAACCACTTGTACTGCTGACCCCAATGGAAAAGTTATTCACAATAACTGTCAGCATAGGAGGATATGGTGTTGCTTTGAGAGGAATGGTCTGCACCTGTCTCCTCTAGGCTTTTGAATATTGGCCAAAACATTATTCTCCCCACTCACTTCAAAGTCTCTCCATTGTGGAGAATGCAGACATGTGTGCAGTTACCGATACATGGTTTAAAGTGTAGAGCATGCTGGCAGTGCAGGGCTGCAATGCCTTCAACACATTTAGACCAGCTAGTCCACAAGCACAGAGTAAAGGTGAAAGAGTTTCAATGTACATCAAATTTAAACATACCTCATGGCTGACAAAACAAGACAATATGATTAAGCTTCTTCATGTCCAAATTACCATAGAAAATTCACATACTATATCCTTACAAGGTATAGGTCCAACTCTATCACCCAGGAACCCATAATACATACTTTACTGGATACAGTCACCTCTCATAACTCATAACATAAGTAAAGTAGATATAATCACCAGTAACAATGGAAAAACATCGCACCCACCCTACTGTAATGTCGTCTCCGGTAAGGTCAAACCATTTTCTACTGTAATGTCCTCTCTGGTAAGGTCAAACCATTTTAAGGCAAGCTTCCTACTATTAAATGATAACCTGGCAACACTTCAACCCCCTCGAACCCTAAGAACACCGCTGGGTATGCCGAATTGTTCACAGACCCTGTACAACTATGTCAGTGGAGGCATAGATACAGAACTGCTTACAGGAATAAGCACAGAACAAAAACAAAAAAGCCACCCTTGTGGTATCCTAGCAACAACAGGTTTCCTAACAAAAGGAAGAAAGTCATGGCAAAAATTAGGAAGTACAACACCCAGCAGGATAAAAAAATCTTTCTAAACAAGTAAGTCAGAGGACAAATTGAGTCTCTGTACATATATCATTCCTGTTCAGTGGTACCATCCATTTCATGCAAACATCTGATTGCACCCCCCCCTCCCCCAGCACAGGTATACCACTGCAGAACCAGGCAGCTTAAATGACAACAGAACTACTATAACACAGCCGATACAGATCATATGGCTTTAGAGCAGTAATTCACTGTTCTCAATGCAAGTTAGCATGACCATTTCACAACAAGCCATAAAATAAGTTACAAGGCAGCAAAAATAGCTAGTGAGAAAAAAAAAACATGACTTGGCAAAAATCATTCTACTGCACCACACACTTGCATTTTACTTCACACCTTTAATAGTGCCAGTACATCCACTGCATGTATCAACTTAATTAAGCAGATTTTATAACTGATTGCAATATCAGCATAACACCCAAAATGAACATGTTCAATTCAAAATGCCAGACTGATGCACTATGCATGCATAAACTGAAGGTATAACAGGATCAAGCAGAATGAAACACAATGTTAGCTGTTAGAAAAATATGTATTAATGTGTGTATGCTTAATGCCAAATTAATAAGTATTTTAATACGCTTTTCATTCTATTTTTCATGCACTGTTTTATACAAATTGAGTTTCATATGAGACTGAAAAAGATGCTTTTTGAAAACTGCAGTATGCTTTCTGAAACTTGCAAGTTGCCCTCTGACCTAGTAACTGCTAGCACAGCAATATTCTTGTTTATGCCTTGTGGAAATGTATTTAAGGAGCAGGTGTTTATCTGCTAGGTCAGAAGTAAATGAATGAACAATGCCTTATATTATAAATGTAATGATTCTAGACAAACAGCCTTGTCCAGAGGATGGGAACCTCTGCAGCTGCAGTAATTTAGAGATAAAGTAGACAAAGGATTATTAGAGAAATGAACTGCTAGCATTGTGCTTGATTTAGCCGTAGTATCTTGAATGTAACATAACAAGTATCTAACTGAAAGTAACCAAGGCCATGTTGTTTTCCTCAGGAAGTTTCACATAAAAATTGTTTAAATCAGCAGAAATTCATGGGAAAGATGGTCAGCAGATGATGATGAAAAGGTGGTAATCTGTTACGTCAGCATGGTAGGACAGGATTAATTTGAGAATCTATAAAAATGAATGTATTTCCTGTTTCTGGTGAGACAAACTCTGTATTAGCACGTTTTTGTCTCCTTGCTGCAAGATTAAAGTGCCTTAACCTGAACCTACCGTGTTTTGATAATTTTTAAAGTATATTTTTCCTTTGACAGATTGGTCCTTCGGACTGGAAACGTATCTCTCGCTCTAGGCCTAGGTCAGAATTGGGCCCGGTGGCATGCATCCGTATGGAGAAGAGGCCAAATCGGCTCTTCTGTTTTGAAAGACCTCCGACTGAATTGTCGTTCGAAAGAGGCCAGCCACCGTTTCTGATCTGGGATTGGAGGACGAGTTAACGATCCGGTGGATCAACTCACGGAGGGTCATGTAAGGAGGAATTACCTTATTTCTGTTTTAAGATCAGGGACTAAGTACAGAACTGTTTTTTGTCAGATATATTTGCATATGCAAATCAGGGACAGAAAAAGGGGTTACTGTTTTTGTCATAGATCAGGGAAACAGAATAGGTAGACAGTTATTCTAGATAAACTGTGAAAAGGTATAGATTTGTGGTACCACGTGATAGAAAGGGTTACGTAACAATTTACAGCTTAGCTAAGACAGCAATGGGAAATCAGTGCACAAAAAGTTCCTGGGACACGCCCCTAACTGAAGACGCGAAGTATATGCAATTACAGCATGCCGATAATGTTAAATACTACACCAAATGGGTCGATAAGTATAAATTCGAGGGTAATTTAGATAAACTTGCACTTATGAAACTTTTAAAACAGTTAAAAATAGACGCGAAAAGTCAACTAAAAAAGCAGAGACAATTAGGAGTCCCTCAGGCACATAGGTGGCTTGAGGAAGCAAATCGTAGGGAGCAGAGAATTAAAAATTCAAAGACAATGTTCTTAGACAAAGAAGACAATAACTTAGTAATAGCAACAGCCCCTCTTTCATCCCCTCCACTTCCGTTACCAGAATATGAAGTGAGTGGACGAGCTGATCCACCTCCGCTATACCCAGCTGTCCCTGCAAAAGCACAGCCGTTTGTCAGGGATCCTATCGAGACTAGGTCTCGAACACGCGACTTGAGGAGGGAGATTGAGTTAAATGAATTAAATAGAGCATCACAGGCTATGAGTGAAGAAGAGATATGTCTGCTCATAGAAGTACCGAATCCTCAGGCAGGACAGGCAGGATAAAATCCGACTCTTTTGGTTTATAGACCGTAGATACAGGAAGATATCCAGAAAGCCACAGAAGGTATTCCCAACCCAAAAGTGAATTTTAAAAAATTTTTAGAAGACTTACAGGGTATGAGATTAAGTTACCATTTAAATGGAGAGGAAGTAGAAAAAGTAGTTAGACAAATTGTGGGTCCAGATTGGCACATGATCAGTGGTGACTGGAATCCTCGTGACGCACAACTTAGACCACTCCCACATACTAATGCAGAACTGGATGGCAGAGTGAAAGGTCTGACAGACCGAATCTCTGAAAAGTGGAAGCCTAGGGCTGATTGGACTTGCATTAATCAATGCATTCAACAGGAAGGTGAAACAGTTGATAGATATTATGCTAGACTGTTAGAGTGTTTTAATAATCACTGCGGAATGCAGATACCAGAAAATCAGACACAAGATTCCTCATATGAACAACAGTTAAAGAATGCATTCTTGAAGGGTAGTATAACTCCCATTAGTAGCTTTATTACAAAGCATATGGTAGATCATCGAACAAGTAGATTACAGCCATTACTTGAATATGCTAGACATGCAGAAAGACATTTTAATAGTAAAAAGAAAAAGAAAACTCAAGTATTTTCGTCAGAAGATGGGTCAGAAGTATTTGTCGTACAAACTAGGAAAAAGGGTAAGAAAAATACCCAGGGAAATTAACAATCTGATAAATGATCAGAAGATTTCAAGGAAAGAAAGAAAAAGGGTGAATGTTTTAAGTGCGGGAAAAAAGGACATTTAGCGAGGGATTGCAGAGTAAACAAGAAGGTGACTACAGAAAATAAGGAAGATGAGGAATGACTATATGATAGTCAGGAATCATTGGAAGAGAGTGAGCAGGGGCAGGTAAGTAAAAATGTGATAGCAAGAGTAGAGGATGTGACGCAAGGGTTAGAGGATGTATATGAATACACAGACATAGAAGAAAATGAAATTTTAGACCTAGCTCTTTTGAGCTTAGAGCTTTACTTAGCAGACACAAAACCGGACGTGACGCTTCTGGTAGAGGGGAGGGAAGTTAAATTTTTGTGTGACTCAGGGGCTTCACGGACCCTGATACACCCTTCCAAGTTACTGGAAGATACAGAATCACCAGATTATATACTAGTGAAAGCAGCTAATGGACAGCTGTATCGGGAGCCACTCTCCCATGACATAACAATAACAGACCCCGTTTCAGGGATGACCCAGAAAAGTAAAATTGTAGTTTCTGCAAAATGCCCAGTAAATCTTTTGGGTAGAGACTTGATGCAGATATTTGGCATAGCCGTAGTTCCAACCATGCAGGGTATGGAAGCACAGCGACAAATGGATACTTTTGTAGTGCGACCGGAGGGTGAAATGTATTATTGGTACAGCCAGGACTTGGTTACGACTGGTCCAGGGGCAGTAACCGAAGAACTGATGAACATAGCCATCAGCAAGTCCCCCTCCCTCGACATGGACAAACAGCATTTGTTGCATTGTACTCTATATTACTGTAATAGACCAGGACCTGATAAAGATTATGAACAGGAATTGTTTCAGAACCATGCAAACAGGCTAGTATTGCGAAACTTGTACTGGGATGCAGAGGGGAACAGTGTAGCAAGCTGTTCATTGCCCCAGGAATTCTTAGCACTTTACAAATCTAATCGACTGCCACATGTTAGTTTAACTAAGAACAAAGCTTTGAAATGGGCAGACTTAGGTGAAAAAGTTACAAGGTGGGAGAAGCAGACAGAATTAGAGCTCTTCGAACAAGGAGTACAGAAACAGAAATTAAATTGGATTACACAGACACACCCAGCTGTACACTCACAGGCTAGTGAGAATAGCTGAGTATTACTCTTATTGGAGGAAGAGGAAAAAGCCTTGCGAGACATACCAGACATTCTCTGGTCAGCAGGGAAATCAGATGTAGGACTTATACAAACAGCAGGACCAGTTACCATAATGCCAAAGTCAGCATTTAGACCCCAGCAAAGACAGTATCCCTTGAGAAAGGATGCAGAGGTAGGAATCAAACCTATCATAGCAGCCTTACTTAAGGAAGGAGTCTTAATAGAATCTCCTGATTCACCATGTAATATACCTTTATTTCCTGTCAAGAAAGCAAATGGGGAATGGCGTATGGTCCAAGACTTACAAGCCGTAAATAATGCAGTTATACCCAGGGCACCAACGGTGCCAGATCCACACACCTTACTGAATGATTTAAAGCCAGAGCAAAGATATTTTTCAGTGGTAGATATTAGTAATGCATTTTTCTCGATACCAATACACCCTGACAGCCAATATTGGTTTGCATTTACATTTCAGGGAAAGCGGTACACATATACAAGATTACCACAGGGATATTGTGAAAGTCCAACAATATTTGCACAGGAAATGGCAAGCAACCTGGCGGGATTTATCCCACCGAAAGGTAGTCAGATTCTACTTTATGTAGATGACATTCTGCTGGCAGCCCCCACCCAGCAAGAATGCAAGGAGGACACGATAGCTTTATTACAATTTTTAGCTACTCAAGGTCACAAAGTAAACAAAGACAAGTTACAGCTTTGGAGAAAACAAGTTAAGTACTTGGGATATGTAATATCCAAAGAAGGTAGAATATTAGATGAAGACAGAAAAACAGCAATTTTACAAGCACCTAGACCAACTACCAAGAAGGAAATGATGTCCTTCCTGGGAACTACTAATTTTTGTCGGAGTTGGATACCGAACTATGCTTTGGAATCTGCTCCACTGGCCGATTTAATATTTAAAAAGCCGATGGCAGCACAAGATTTATTACAATGGACACCTGAAGCAGAAGCAGCTTTCTGTAAGCTGAAACAATTGATAGCATCATCCTTAGTTCTAGGATTACCAAACTATCACAAGCAGTTTATCCAAACTGTAGATTGTAAGCAAGGTTATATGACATCAGTATTGACACAGCAACATGGGGACAAACAACACCCCATAGCTTACTATTCATCACAGTTAGACCCAGTGGTGCGATCCTTGCCCCACTGTGTACAAGCAGTAGTTGCAGCTGCAATGGCAGTGCAGGCTTCAGCCTCAGTAGTGTTATTCCACCCTCTCACATTGAGAGTGCCTCATGCAGTCGCAATTATTTTACTGCAAGAAAAAGTAGCATATCTTTCTCCAGCTAGGCATCTTTCCTGTATGACCATACTGTTGAGCCAACCTCATATGACAATTGAATGATGCACAACTTTGAATCCGTCAACTTTGCTTCCAACCCCTGCAGATGGCAAACCACACTGCTGCCTGCAGGAGATTGAGTAGAAGACATTACCTAGACAAGACCTTATGGATGTTCCCTTGGATGATGCCGAGGTGACATGCTATGTGGACGGCTCGTGCAGGAGGGGTCCTACAGGACAGAACCTAGTGGGGTATGCAGTCGTTTCTGATACTGAAACTTTAGAAGCAAAATCTTTACCACACAACTTATCTGCACAAGCGGCAGAATTGATTGCCTTAACAAGGGCATGTACCTTAGCAAAAGGTAAGAAAGTGAACATTTATACTGACAGTCAGTATGCTTTTTCTACTGTACATGTTTTTGCGCAACAGTGGAAAAATAGAGGAATGATAACATCTACTGGTAAACCGATCAAACATGCGCAACTTATTTTAGACTTGTTAGATTCAATTCAGTTACCTAAAAAAGTAGCTATTTGTAAATGCGTAGCTCATACGAAACAACAGGATAGAATTTCAAAAGGTAATGCATGGGCTGATATAGCTGCAAAGCAGGCAGCCTCAGCCACAGAAACTTTTCTTTTGAGTGAGGAATTACAACCTTCAGAGACTTTAGATTTAGAAATGTTAAAAACAATGCAGACACTTACTACAAATATTGAGAAACAGAAGTGGATAAAACGAGGAGCAATCCTCGAAAAGGGACTGTACATCTCCAAGGAAAAGAAACCGATTTTGCCATCTAATTTGTTTAGATATGCAGCATTGCTGAGCCATGGGCAGAGCCATGTCTCAACAGGGGGGATGGTACAGTTAGTGAATCGAGTGTTTACAACCTACGGATTTACAAATTATACAAAAAATTTTTGTCCAGTATGCCATGTTTGTAACAAGCATCATGCACAAGGGGCGTTAAAGCCTAAGCGAGGGAATTTTCCTACACCACCATATCCATTCCATACTATTTGTATGGATTTCATAGAATTGAATAAATGTGAGAATAAGAAGTATTGCCTTGTTATTATAGACATGTTTTCCAAATGGGTAGAAGCGTTTCCAACTAAAAATCCAGATGCAGCTACTGTTGCAAAGGTCCTTGTTAAAGAAATTATACCCAGATTTGGTATACCGGAAAAGATTTATAGTGATAACGGGACACATTTCGTGAACCAAACGATTCAGCAACTTAGTCACTATTTTGGGATATCATTAAAGAACCACTGCGCTTATCACCCCCAATCTGCAGGGCTAGTAGAGAGGCATAATGGGGTATTGAAGAACAAACTTAGGAAGTTGATAGCGGAGACACAGAAAAACTGGGTGCACTGTTTGCCTTTAGCACTGTTGAGTATGAGAACTATTCCAAATATGAAGGGATTAACTCCTTTTGAAACTTTGTTTGGGAGGGCATATTATACACCTCAGTGGAAACCTCTCATGTCTACAGAGCAGGAGGTTGACAGTTCACTTGCAGGATATATGAGGCGATTTTTGAATAACAAACTTTTGCAGTTAAATTCTGTTTCAGATAAAGAGCAACCGAAATCGGAAGCACCAGTAGCCCCAGGCACCTGGGTCTGGGTGAAGATTGTGAAGCGGAAAAATTGGAGTTCTCCGAAGTGGGAAGGTCCGTACCAAGTACTACTGTCGACACCCACTGCAGTCAAGATCGCAGAGTGAGCTTCCTGGATTCATTTGACGCACTGTAAACTGGTTAAAAACTTTGAACTGGACAAAAACTTTGTTACTGTTGCACAACAAGAACAAAATGGCCAGGTACAGAGTGAGTAGAGACATTGAGCAACCTCAGAAAACTTGTATGATTGTTTTTATTGCAATATTAATCACACTGTTCTTTTTGTTGTGGCTGTTCCTTTTTCCTGCCACAAAGGTTGAACTGATTAGACGTAATGAACCAAACATAGACTGGCATCCAAACTTTAACACTTATCAGGCAATTACACGTGTGTACGCAGAGACTTTTAATGTTTCGAACTGCTGGGTCTGTACGGCCATACCAACAGCATACGGGGGTTTATTAATGACTGCTATCCCCCTAGGGGTCAATGAGACCTGGGAAAATCTGGTTTTTGACACAGTTGCTATTAAAGCACAAGATAAGGTAGCACTGTATTTGCCTGTGACACAAAAAGGAATTGTATGTTTCTATAAAAATGATACCATCCAAGTTGGATGGAGCAAATGCAACGTTACAGTACAGTATAAATGTTATAGAAAACCAAATGATTTGAGTGGATCTTGTAGTACAGATTATGACTCATTTTTGAAATCTATGCATAAGACTCTTGATCAGGTACAATGCAATCCTGTACTTTTCAAACAGTTATCTGTAATAGATAGGAAAATGTTTCATGCAGGGCAGTCATTTCGTAACAAAGTAATAACTAAGGTAGAAGACTGTTATTTTGTGTGTGGTAAAAAGGCATATAAATGGTTACCTGAGAATTGGTATGGCAGTTGTTTTTTGGGGTACCTGGTTCCGGCCATCCGACACACTGCAGCTTTGCCTCAGGGAAGTATTCGAAATACTCGAGACATGATCAAAAAGACTGTTAAGAAACCTGAGAATCCAGTGGGACGAATTGAAGCAGGGTGGAAAGACCATCGTGATGTGGGAACCAAACTTGTGCACATGGACTTGAGTGATGCTGTTATATCCTGGGCAGGTATATCACCCATGTATGGCGGAGTTAAATCAATATAGGAGCTGCGAAAACTGTCCAAACTTCTCGAGGTAATGAGTAATGCGACTTCTTCTGCCCTTGAACTGATAACTGATGAACTGAATGCCATGAGAACTGTAGTGCTCCAAAACCGAATGGCTCTTGACTTCACCCTAGCGGCGAGAGGTGGAACTTGCGCTTTAATCAAAGAAGAATGCTGTGCGTTTATTCCTGACCATCAGCATGAGATTAACGACCATCTCCAGGTGATTCAGCAAGTGTCAGCCATGACCAAGCCAGGCCCAAACCCTCTGACAGATTTTTTCCAGAATGCCTTTGGGGGGGTGGGGCTCCATTTTTATGAACATATTGATTGCTATTGGGGTAGGATTACTCCTAATAGGAGTTTGTATTTGTTTGAATCCCTGCATGAAGAGATTAATTAAAGAATTCATAGATATATCCGTATCTGAGACTATGTATCAAAGTACTGAATTTGAAGAGCTGCTAGAATGCGAAACACTTTCATAAAAGTTTAAACTGAATGACTTTCTTAACTGCAAATCCTGAATGGAAGAGGTTAGGAAAAGAAGCAAGCTGTTTATTCTTTTTTGAAAATAGAATAAAAAGTATTAACAGGAGGGAAATGTTAGAAAAATATGTATTAATGTGTGTATGCTTAATGCCAAATTAATAATCAAGTATTTTAATACGCTTTTCATTCTATTTTTCATGCACTGTGTTTTATACAAATTGAGTTTCATATGAGACTGAAAAAGATGCTTTTTGAAAACTGCAGTATGCTTTCTGAAACTTGCAAGTTGCCCTCTGACCTAGTAACTGCTAGCACAGCAATATTCTTGTTTATGCCTTGTGGAAATGTATTTAAGGAGCAGGTGTTTATCTGCTAGGTCAGAAGTAAATGAATGAACAATGCCTTATATTATAAATGTAATGATTCTAGACAAACAGCCTTGTCCAGAGGATGGGAACCTCTGCAGCTGCAGTAATTTAGAGATAAAGTAGACAAAGGATTATTAGAGAAATGAACTGCTAGCATTGTGCTTGATTTAGCCGTAGTATCTTGAATGTAACATAACAAGTATCTAACTGAAAGTAACCAAGGCCATGTTGTTTTCCTCAGGAAGTTTCACATAAAAATTGTTTAAATCAGCAGAAATTCATGGGAAAGATTGTCAGCAGATGATGATGAAAAGGTGGTAATCTGTACATCAGCATGGTAGGACAGGATTAATTTGAGAATCTATAGAAATGAACGTATTTTCTGTTTCTGGTGAGACAAACTCTGTATTAGCACGTTTTTGTCTCCTTGCTGCAAGATTAAAGTGCCTTAACCTGAACCTACTGTGTTTTGATCATTTTTAAAGTATATTTTTCCTTTGACATTAGCGAAAAAAAAAACTTTAGTGTCGCTTTCGTCCACAAAAGACTTCTTCAGATCCAACATAAATGAACACAAACTCCCTTCTTAAATATGTTCCAACACACCCTAATTAGATAAATGAACTTCTAAAACTTATATAACTCAATAAAAAAACACACATAAACCCTACATGTAAAAATACAAGCATAAAAAATTTACATGTAAAAGACATATCTATAAAATCATTGTGCACATTTATACCTACGTATACCTTATACTGATCTTTTTAAAATAGTGGGTGATGAACCCAAATTTGTTATTTAAATTTGCTATTCAAATTTATCTTATTAGGGTGTGTTGGAACATATTTAAGAAGGGAGTTTGTGTTCGTTTATGCTGGTTCTGAAGAAGTCTTTTGTGGACGAAAGCAACAATGAAGTTTTTTTTTTCGCTAACATTGTGCTTCATTCTGCGTGATCCTGTTCCAGCTGTCCAGCATTTTTTGTGGCTTTTCAGTTTGGTATTGGTTGCTGCTCCATCTTTTGGAAATCTATTTTTGTTGGTTAAACTGAAGGTACTTTGAGGCTGCAATTCACTTCTATTGGTATATCACTAATCTTTCAGATAACAATGTACCTGGTTACAAAACAGGCATAATTCTATCCTCACGGCTTTCAGGGCAGCATAGTTTTGAGTTTGACTCCACATCTTTAGGACCTTTCCAGCACAGCAGTACAACAACTGCACTTTACAACTTTACAAATGTTAACGCAATCACAAATTTACTTCAGCCAATATTGCATGTTGTGTACTTAGCATAGCTTCACCACAATAACACAATGAAGACCAGCTGTAAAAGAAAACGTCCAGAGGCAGCAGCAAAAGCACATAAACTACAAACACTGGGGCAACTGTTAAAAACTTCATGTCACACTTTCATTACAGGACTTGTACCCAATAGCAACAGCGTATTTAACTGCAAAATACAAAGCATGCAATAAGGTCAGAGCTTCCAGTCAGCAGCTCAGAATCTGATTCCTCAGTTTTAGCAGCTTAAAAGGTTAGCACTTTATGAACAACTAAAGAATATTTTTATAGTGAACTAAATAGGATTTTACTTGTACCATAATGTAAACACAGAAGTCATATTCTAATCATCAATTTTACCTCAACTTTTGTGCAGAGGTCAAATAGACTTGTCTCCCACCACACACAATCCCTGCCATTAGGGGAAATAACCAGAGATTTATCTAAATCATCTGATAATCATTATTTGGGCAGCACATAATCAGAAAAGAAATATAATTATATTACAATCATGAAGTCACCTACCATCGTTAACACTAAAAGAGCTACATGGATTTATGGCTGATGTACTTGCAGCAAAGGCACCCACAGTGTACACTGCCCTAGAGCTGTTTTGAAATGATCCTGTATGGTTTTATTCAGCTTCAGATTACAGTGTTTAAGTCCTAAGCAGTGAACACAGATCAACGTGAATCTCAGTATATAATACAACATAAATGAAGAAAATGAGCATGGTGGGCATGGTTGTCAAAACTAAGTGGTCTAAGAGCCACATGAAAAATAACCTAATCTAACAGAGTACAAAACAGTGACAACGTCTGCAGCTAATACCAGCAAACTATTAACTTTCTATGTTTATAAAAGCAATATTTAAAAGCTGACCCTGTTTTTCAGCTTTTGTCCCTCAGTCATGTTTGGGCCTTCATCCAGATTTCATATCCTTCAATAAATCCATCCTAACACAGGTCCAGTTATTCCAGCAACTTTCTAAGTTTATAAGTGCAATATTTAAAATCACTCCCTGTTTTTGGGCCTTTGTACCCCCCAGTCATGTCTGACTTTGTTCGGATTTCAGAGCCTGCAGAAAATGCATGCTAATGTCACAGATCCAGTTATTCCAGCAACTTTCTTAGTTTATAATAGCAATGTTTAAAATATGTCCCTGTTTTTTGGGTCTTTGTTCTCTCTGACACACATACACACACACACACACACACACACACACACACACACACACACACACACACACACACACACACACACACACACACACACAGTCTGTTACTTACCTAGCCTATTCACTGATTTGAACTTGTTATCCAATGATTAATCCACACCATACCCAACAACTGAAAAAAGAAGGTCCTTGTCTTTCGACGGAATATTCCTCCTGGCTCTGAATCCTGCTGTGGCTCCTAACCCAGTTTGTCTTCACTTAACCCCAAAAAAAGAGAGATAAATGCAGCAATCCAGGGCAAGGTGTAGCAATTGCATCATGACGTGCAGGCATGCACCCAACCAAATTTCAGGAAGTTACAGACATAAGGGGTTCGCACATTGACAAAATGATTGAAGGACAGTCATAAGCAGAAGCATTTAGTGGAGTAGTATGGATGTTAACTATTTAAAACTGCACCAGACAAAACACGGGGAAATCTACACTGACAATTCCTCCACCAGGACTGAAAAAGAAAAATATCCCACTCCTCATTATGGATGACCCACAACCCGACTAAGTCGCTTGATCAATTTCTGAACTGCCAGCAAGTAAGAAAGGAAAGAACTGACTGACTGCAGATATAAGAATAATCCCACCAAGTAACCTGCAGCCAATTACAATCAAGTAAAATTTAAAAAAAGTAATTTCTTGATCAGTCTGGTCAGAGGTCACACACACCTCCCCTCAGGCTTGCAAGTCTGTCCACTGATAAGCTTTTCAGGGTGTAGACTGGGAAGGGAAGGAATTTTAGGACTTTTTGACTTTTTTCCCTGACATTTTTGGTTCCCCATGGCTAACCAAGTGTACTCTATAGTACGTATAGTACGTATAGAGTATGCTTGCCCATATCCTTGGATACAAGGGCAGATTTCTATAAAAAAATCATGAAATCTACATGGGATTTACACCATAGCTATATGTGTCCTTTGTTTTATCAGTTTGTATTATTAAATGAATGTAATTATACATTACTACCAAAGATGTTGCACACATTTTTTATTATTCCTTATAGTTTATCTACAGCCTTAAGTTTTGGAACATTGTTTCTTCATTTTTCCTGGGTATTTCTCCCTGTCTCCTTATCCACAGACCAGTAAACCCATACAGTTCATGAATGTGTAATTACATAAATCTAAATTCCAGCTTTCTAGGACTCATTTATCCTTGCACCGTAAATGTAGGTTCAAATATAACATTCCAAAGTGTTCATAAGAATGTGTAGTAGGGAACTACATGCACCTCATTTCACCATTATATAAGCAATAGAAAGGAAATTAATGTTGGTTAAGAAAGAGAAAATATTAAATGAAATCCAAATAACTGACACTTTAAAAAAGTACAGTTTAGTTGTTGATAAGTATACAGGAATATTATAGGGACAGCAACAAAGGGGAATGCAACATATAAAATTAAACATATCCTAATGTTCTGCCTGTGGTCAATACTATATTCCCTGAGGGACATTTAAAGGTCTATATATACACAGAGAGGGAGAGATACTTTCATAATTGCTGGTCTTATGCAAATATTCTATTCCAAAGTATTATGTTAGCATACTAAATGTTATACATATACATTGCAACCATATTATGAATGCCATTGTCACTATGACACATGAAAAATTGTTTACAGCATTTTAATATTAAATCAAATAACAACAATGCAGATTCTTATTAATATTTCTTAACTAGAGGACTATTTTATTAGGATTCTTTTTAGATATTTTATTTAAATTGTGTCCATTTTTCTGTAAATAAATATACTGTGGGTAAAATTAGTAACTTATTATTAAATTATTAGTTAATTATTAACTTAGCATTATTTCTACAATTTGGCTGCATGTACTAACTCATTAACATATTCCTTCTAACAGCACTACTTTTCTATAAGTAGTTACATTCCTAGCTGCAACTCTCACCATGGAAGTATTACTAACTATGCACTGATTCTCCCTGCTTAATTTCCTAACTAATGTTATGTTCCTCCACACATATAAATTCAACCATGTATTTGTCTATATTTAAGTGTTTAAAGTCTTGTTCTATTTAATACTATGTATATATTTTTGGTGGTGGTGCTGCGGTAGCGTTGTCGCCTCACAGTAAGACGCTGTCCAGTTCAATTCTCAAGACGCTGTCCGGTTCGATTCTCAGCTAGAGCGTCTTCTGTGTGGTGACATGCGTGAATGTGCATACCTTCGGTGAAGGTTGTGCATCAGCGCTAGTAACTCAGCACGTAAAATTCAACTACCAATCATTAGCGGACTGGAGTTCCGCTGTGGCGACCCCTAACCGGGAAAAGCCGAAAGACACAACAACAACATTTTTATCCTGTAAATGTGGTAACACTCATTTCTTGTCAATTTTGTTTATAATTTCTATTACTTTTTTGTGATAATTTTTATGTAAGCGTAGACTGGAGCTTTTCTCCCCGGGCCTCCGCTAAAAATTAGCACTGTCCTAGTCGGGCCATCCTGGTAAACAAATGTAAAATAAATAAAAAATAAAAATAAAACTTCCATGCCATAGCAGAAGTACTTGTCTGATGTTTCAGCTTGGTAAGATACATACATATTATGCTGTGCACAACTGCAGCATATAAAGATGTTAGTTAGGAAAGTGTATACTAAAAGATAACCATACATGTGCATATTTCTCAGAAGTAGTTTAGTAATTACCAATCACATATACATGATTCTTAGGACATATTTCAATAATTTATAGCATTTTGATGCCTTACAGAATCAGGACTCTGGTATCATATTTCCTTCAACATTATATATGTTACTGATTTTTTTGAGATATAGGATAAATATTTTGCTAAAATATTTGTACAGACAGGGAACTCCAGTAACATTCATGTCATATATAATACAGCGAAGCAAACCACATTACAATGCTAGTCAAAACAACATTCTCTTCCTAATTCCCAGTTAAATAAATAAATTAAAATGTAATTACATTATTTCTCTAAATTCCATGCAGGAATATTTTGAAGCAGAACACAGGCCAGCAGCATTCATCCCAATGTTGCCACACAAATCATATTTAAATGAACCCTACTTTCCATGTATTTTTTCTTTTCCTCAAGAAAGCAAAATAAAGGCTTTCACTACTACCTGTTCAACATTGTTGTGCTAAACATAAACTAATAACTGTAGTGCTATACATCTGTTTTCTCTCTTGAGGAAATGCCAGTACCCCTTACCCACCACTGCATATAATTTTAATAAAAGAATGAGATTAGGCATACAAAATAGCTAAAATATCTCAAATCATATAAAAGTCACAAAACCTGTTAAAAACAGTTTAAGTCTGGTTTTCAAGATCAGATGATCACTAACTGATATATACAGTCTGCATGTTTAGTAACTGCAAGATTCAGAACAAAAAATGAAAATCAAATCTAGATTTTATTCTATAACAGAAACAATATTTATTTATTTAACATTTGTTAACCTAGGTGAAGTGATTTGAGGGCCATTTTCAGCCATGACCCAACCCAACTGGCAAAGGCATTAATAAATAATTGACAGATTTGTATACATTACTGTGGTAGAAGATATGGTTTACTTTTAGGTTTAGATTTATTCCCTCCTGGCCTGCTTCTGCCCTGCTTCTGCCCTCAGTAAATCTCCCTTCATCCCCCACTCTTGTAAGGTATTATTTTTGTTTATAGCTCTGAAACTTGGATAGTGCTTTGCATTACTTTGTCTCCATCTATCATGCAGTGCTACAAATTTTCAGGGTCAAAAGTCAACTGATGTAATTGTGTTATAGCCTGCTTTTATCCAGGAAGATAATCTGCTCTTAACTGCAAGATTACCCAACAAAAGATGACCCCATTTGTTTGGGCTGTAAATAGCTCACTGCGTTTGAGAAAGGCAGTCAGTTGAAAATAAATATTGCATATATGTTTAACCAATTCACAAATCCCCTTAATGCCTGCTAACCTGAAAGGTTCTGTTGCCTCTTACAAACATAAACAAAAGTGGATAATTTGGGGTGATTTGAGTATACATTGGTCAAGCATCACATAGGCTACACTCAATGTAAACATTTTGTTTTCTGTTTCACAAATTATGCCTTACCCTTCTAAGCCATATGCCGCATCTGGAAATCATGCTGCACTGACATATTTTAAGTAACATATTATATACTGATTTGCTGCAACCTTAGTTTTCCCTCATCCTTCAGCAATCACTGTAAAATCTAGTTTGGCCACTGACTTTATAAACATAGCCCCAGTCCTGTAAATTGGACTTGTGTTGTGTGCCTTGTATATGGACCTGACTCGTATATCATTGCCAGACAAGTTTGTAGACAATAGATCTTAACAGCACGTTTCCAACATAGGCCCACCTATCCCATGGTCTACAAACAAAAGTGAACGCATGCCTTTGGCCTGTGACAATCAATGGACTGTCTGCACTACATGCTCATTACAGTGTTAAGACATGATCTAAGGAATAGTTTTATACCATGCATAGTTAACACTACATATATTCTGTTATTAATTAATTAATTCATTCATTCATTCATTCATTCATTCATTTATTCATTCATTCCCTGATTACCCACCAAAGCCATTATCTGACATTATAGATCGCAAGTACTATGACAACTGTGTGCAGCAGTAGTGTTATATGGGCCTCTCAATATCTGTTCAACTCATTAGCATCCCTCAGACATTGTGATGCTGTGTAAAACATTGTAGTGTGTTTAGGACTGGTATTGGCAGCAAATACTAGAGGTCACACTCTCCCAACAAGCCACATTGGCACTGTGCAACCTTGGGCAAGATCTCACTTCTACAGATAAAGAGAACACGTGTTCAGAAAGTTCCAATACATTTTGCATTTGTTTCATATTTAATCTTCATTGTTTATCCCTCTGATAGCTATACATTCACAAACCTTATATTGCATTACATCGGTAGCGTTGTCACCTCACAGTTAGACGTTGCACGTTCGATTCTCAGTTAGAGCGTCTTTTGTGTGTCGACATGCGTGAATGGGCGTTCCTTCGTTGAAGGTTGTGCGTTAGGCCCAGCAAGCCAGCACGTAAAAATCTACTGCCAATCATTAGCAGACCGGAATTTCGCTATGGCGACCCCTAACCCGTTAAAGCCGAAAGACAGTTAATGCTAGGAGCACACAATGCCTACTTAGATAGAACAAGTAGATATACAGCAGGGGTAGTTTGTCTGCTTTCTGCCTATAGTACAATATTCCAATCATATTGCCCAGTATGTGCTGCTCCACAGACATTTTAGCCTCCCTGGCCATGTTATGATGGTGTGTTATAGCTGGTGCACTGCCACTGGCAGGAGGGTGGTGATGTCACTGTGTTATAGGACAGGATGGGTTTGGTTGTATATCAGTGTTTGTGTGCACTATAGTCAATGTCAGGATGTACTTCTATATCGATGTATATACAAATCCTTTTTCTTACTTTTCACATGTTTACGGTAATGTTATTGCTCAGCTATGTTCTCCTGAGCTGTACATTACCCTTACAAAGCCTATGACTACTCAGATAGTGTAGCTGTCGAATTAGAGCTAAGTTTCAGCTCTGTAGATTTCTGGCCTCCGTGAACACTGTACTCCATGATTCTCATGCTTTTGAATCATCTGAGATACAGGGAACCCACACTTGCATGCTTTTTCTGTTTCTGGACTCCCCAGGTATACAGTCATGTATGCAAATGCTCCCAGGACTTGTTCCACCTCAATGAAAACATAGGACTTTTGGTATATGAATTTTGCCATATAGCAGTCCTTCACAGTTGCATACAAGCATAATGTTTCAGATTTGCAGTAAGACATCACAAGTTACCAGGAAATGCCATTTAAAAAAAGGCAGACAGATTCCTTTTTCGATGGAGCTAGCTATAAATTATTGGTAATTGATTGCACCTAATATTGACTTACTGATTTCTAGTTTAACATATTCATGCCACTGCAGAATAAATTACACCCCTCATCCTCTAAAATGATGAACCTTGCTACCTGGGGAGGAAAGCAACCCAGGCTGTTCTTTAACAAATGTCCCCTTATTCTCATCATAGCTGTTAATTCTTTTACAAACTGCTTCTCAGAGATGGATGCACACACAAACTGCCTGGCTGCAGAACACACACCAAAACATCATCTATCTCATGATGGCTACATTTAGTTGTACCTTCGTGGTCACTGTGTGTTAGCAAAGTGAACAGTATACTTAGAAAATTGCCCAGTCACTATAAACCTAGTGCTGATGGGCCCTGTCTTAGGCTCCTCAAATGATGTGTTTATTTCTAGCACGTTTTATACCTCATTCAGTACTGGCATGGAATGTGGTTGATGGAAAGCTGCAATCATTCTGTCTTTGTCTAGGTAATTCTGTTTCATTATACACGCCAACATCTCTGCTTCATGCCTTTGCAAAAATGCCTAAAGGCAAGTGTCTTTTAACAAACGAAACACACTGTCTTCTCCTTTGGTTTACTGTACAAAGTACACCATGATCTCAGAATGGGTCATAACACTGTAGCATCCCTTTCCATATATGACAATATGGATGCTGGAGAGAACTTGGGCCCACTTGTAATTTTCACTGACTTTGCAAAAGCCTTGATTTCACATCTTATACTTTATTAATCAAGGATATCAAATCATGTTGTCTAGATGGCAGCACAGACAAATGATTTGACAACTATTTGTACAAGTTGAGCGGGCTCTTTTGACCCTTTCTGATCTCCATAGGGTTACCTAAGGATTAAACCTTGGGCCTTTACAATATACAGTACTTATTCAGTCACTTAGCTGATAGTTTTGTCTCATATAGGCAAGCTGTGGGTCCACTAGCCTTATGGTTCTAAGATCACACACTATAGGTGCAATCATCACAACTCTTTTGCAAGATCTCCTGAGTAGATCTACAAGTCCAATAAAAAGAATCAACTGGCTGACTTGATAAAATCAAGGCTGCAGTATGATTTACTTTGTAAAAAATGTGGGATTCTGCCCATTACATCACACCACTAACACAGGTCTACTTATGCTGAGGGATTCTTCCCACCACATCACACCACTAATAGCAGGCCTGTTTACACTGTGGAACTCTGCAAATCCCTCCTAAAGCCTCCTAGACCCCCCAGAAAATGTACTGCTCTACCTAGACCTCAACAACACAATCACACTCCACCCTTCAGACTCTCTAATATTTTCACACCAAGCACTGGTCACCCAAACAGATTGCAGAAGAACCCCCAGGTTTGATTTAGCATACTTATGCACATGATAACATGATTATTGTAGGTGAGACAATAATTAGAGGTAATGATACTTCACTCAATGGGCTTGCCAAAGCTAGAGTAGCAATCAGATGGCTTTCCGGTACCAGAATTTGCAGTGTCACCAAGGTACTCAGGTCTCTTCACCTCAAATATGCTTACAGCCTGACCAATGTATATGTGGGAATGAATGACCATCAACATTCTAACTTGGAGAATATGTACAGGGACATGGCCAAACTCTCTTCATTTGTACCAAAAGCAGCTGGTCAAGTAGCATTTTGTTAACACCATGAATGATGCCAGAATACATGCATAAAATAATCAAATTAAAAAATTGTCATAGTAGTCAGTCTGTGATGGGTCAGTATGTGCCAGCATGGAGAAATGGTTACAGTCCTACCTACGTCATTAAGGATGGTCTGCTAGTTTCTTCCCAGGGCTTCTGCATATTGGTCAATACATTATCTATTCTTTAATACCTTTTTAGGTGGAGACTGATTCTTAAGTCTCCCAAGCTAACACTTTCCATTCTAACCAATATCAGTGTATTATTAATCATATCTGAGTCTGAATAAAAAGCTGCTGCTGTGGAAGCCCTCCTGGCTCTTGTAAACATCCTCATTTATTGAAACATGGCTCCATTTCAATGACAACATGATGTTTCTACCTGTGTTTAATGCCTACTACTTATTTAAACCTTCCACTGAGGGTTGCTGTGCCCTTAGAAGGGGAAAATCCATATTTATTTGTCAACCATGCACCTCATGATTAATTGAGCAAAGTAATGACCTTGAACTCCTATATTTTACGGTATGTATGTATTTATTTATATATCCATTTGTTAACTGGGTAGATACACTGGTCTGAGGAGCTTTTTCAGGTACAACCTGGGCCAAAAGGCAGAATGACAGTACAATATTTACAAAGAGAATGACAGTACAAGATTACAGAGATGTCATTATATATAAAAAATCTGTTTGGATTCATTATTTAAAAACAGTTCAACAGGTTAAAAACTAAAGAAGCCACATAGAAAATCCAATAAGAATATACAAATATGGCAATCTAGAATAATACAAGGGTAACTGAATAAGACATAAAGTTGTGATGTAAAGAAGGACTCCCATATGTAGTAACATAGGAAAGGTAGTAGGACCGAAGCATTTAGGAGAGATGGGAAGTTAGTAGGTTCAAAGTAAAATTGTATGAGAGAGAGGGGGGAATAGAAAGAAAATAATATTCATTGTAGGAGCGTTGTTTCCTGGTGGCTGCTGATATAACCATGATTACCAAAGCAGTGACACTGAAAAGTTTTTCTGAAGTGTTTTTTTAAAGTGTATTTTATCTATAAGCAATTATACCTACCACGTTATTGCCAAATACAGAAGCCCAACCATAATATCTACAGCCTATAACACCTACCTTACCAGGATCAGTATCTTCCCCAGAGAATCCCCTATCTATGGATAGGCTTTGTGTCCATGCCAAACAAAGTAGCTTCATAACTCTCTTCAAAAATAATTGCAGTGATGGATAGGAATCCACAAATTCACCCCACATCTCACCTCAATGTCGCTTACGGAAAGGTGGAGCAAGTAAAACAAACTGCGGTGGCTAGGCAGTCAGTGTTTCAGTTACCTGACTGCCTAGTACAGTGATGGTTAACTTCTGACACGTGTGTCAAAGGTGACACACCATGACGTTTTGGGTGACACACCAGTGTTCAGCAACACCCAAGTTACCAAAGAAACTGAATTAACAAAAATACAAGAATATATGACCCTGCATTTATTTATTAAAACTCAGCAACAAAAAAATCATTAATTGATGTTAATCAAATCAAATGCAATGTGTTCCATATTTTTTCAGTTAAATTCAAAATTACTATTAAAAGTAGGGTAGTTTTTTTGTGCACTATTTTAAGCCCAGTCATCAGTGCACATATTGTTTTCTCTATTGTAAGTCACTGATTTTTCTTTTATTTTTACTACATAGCAACACAAATGATTGGACTGTATTTTTTTAAATAAATGAATATATAAAGAATTGTTTCTCTTTTGTCGAGGGGGGTGGTGACACACCAGCAGAGTCAAGATAGGCATTTTATGAATTTTTGACATGCCAAGCCCAAAAGGTTTACCATCACTGGCCTAGTATCTACGAATGAATCTATGACCCTAGAAGGGATACAGTAATAGTAACTAACCTTTTTTTGCAGAGTACTGAATTCAAGGGCTGTCCATTACAAACACGCATGCTAGTTCACACCATATGCAACACAGCACCCAGCATGAGTCTCAGCAAATCCCTGGACAATACTCTACACTCACAAAACTGTAGCAGGAAAGCACCTTCTTTTAGCCAGCAAGAAAACAATGGCTGTAGCAAAAACATATCTAGTTAATGAAATTAAATGGGTCTGTATTAAGAGACTTCTTTAACAGATATACCTGGTTTACTTTTTTGTCACTTTGTCACTTAGCATAACTCTAGCTGGCTATCATTTCCACTGCACTGGTTCTGTTGTTTTCTGGAACCACCTCAACTAGCAACAGGTTGGGAATGGGAAGTGGAAATAGTGGAACTAGCAGTTAGCATCATTACAGATGGTTTCCTGCAAGCCAGGAGTTTTTCATTAAGCCCTTATCTCCCCTTCACATCAATGTTATGCTGTGAAGTTGGCTGGGCAATGAGATATGGCCTATGAGGAAGTGTTCATCCCAGTCCCTAGAGCAGCCAAGCCTCTCTGCCATCCCACACACCCAGCCTGTCAATTACCCCAGACCCGACCTCCACCAGGGTTTAAAAAGTGAGTTGCCTACCTCCATAGTTCCTCTCCCTAGGATAAACATGCTTACCCTCCCTGCCTCACTGTCAGTCACCTGAGTAGCTAATTGATCTATGGTGTCAAGTCTTCATCCTTCTACCCTATCAGAGTTGCTAAGACTTTACTTTGAATGTTTAATCTGAATGTTACTGTCAGCTGCCTGTCAGGTGCCAGGATCTGCCACACAACCCACGCACTCAGATCACTCCACAACAAGTACAAATATGACTCTATCATTGTCCATGTTGGTGTGAAAGACCTGAGACATACCTCCCTGGACTACATGAAAAGAGACATGGAAGTGCTCTCCGATCTTGTAACCCAGGCAGATATGACCCTAGCCCTGAGTAGCATTCTGCCATCGCCCAGAATTATACTACAGTACAAAGACAAAATGATTGACTTCAACAATTGGCTAAGCTTCTGGTGTAATTCTAAGGGGATCCAGTATCTGTCTGCCTGGGATGACATGGTTGACAAACCACAATGCTTTGCAGGAGATGGGCTGCACCTGTCGCCCCTGGGATTCTGGGTACTGGCTAAGGCTCTTGCCGCCCCTATAGTGCTTTCTTTAGGCAAGGTTCAAATGACAAATTCACCACCGTAACAGGAACAGGCAAGCAAAAACTGAGGGTAATGCTACTCAATGCTAGAAGTTTAAATCTCAAAATGCACTCACTCGAGGCACTCCTTAAAATGGAGAACATCGATATCTGTACAGTGACTGAGACCTGGTTTAAGGCTCCAGAGAGCACCCCTGCACTACCAGGCTATAACTCATACCACACTTTTCGGCCATGTAACCTGGACCGGAACACCAAAGGCAGAGGTGTGTCCATATTCATTAATGATATCCACACCTCCAGGTTAGTTGATCAGCATAATGCATCCAAGGTTATCCAAGTACAACTAACTCTGGGCAAAACTGCAATCCAAATTGTAGCTTGCTACAGATCCCCCACCATGCATCAGGATTCCCACTCCTCCTTTCTTGATATACTGGAAAATATTAGGGTTCAACCAAACACCCTAATAATGGGTGATTTCAACTACCCCACCATTAACTGGAAAAACTACTCATGTACCAACTCCTTTGCTCAACGCTTTCTGGAATTCATAAATTCCAATGTCCTGGATCAACCTATCCACACTCCCACCAGGGGCAACAATATCCTAGACCTAGTCATTACCAACATGAGTGACCGGTGTTCCACACCTGAAGTCAACTCCTCATTGGTGCTTTCTGACCATAAGCTAATCACCCTAGATATTCACATCCCGCCCCCACCCCCCATTAAGGAAAGCATGGCAAAAAATTTCTCCAAAGACAACTTCATGCTTCTTAAGACAGAAGTGGTGAACCTCATGACACCCATGCAGATGGACAATACAGTTACGACTGCTGAATCCTACACAAATGCACTCTATAAGCACTTACATGAGTGCATGGATCATGTTATCCCAAACAGAACCGAGACGCTATCCTCCAAAAAAGGAAGCCAATCTGGTGGTCCCCTACCATAAACAAATTGTACAACAGAAGGAAGAAACTGTTGCAAAAGAGAGTAAAATCACATGAGTGGAGGAGCTCCCTGGTCAACCTCAGTAAAAAGATGAGATCTCTTATAAGATCCTCCAAAGCTAGCTACGAAAACAAAATCACCACCAGTTCTAAGGACAACCACAAAGCATTCTATAGCTATGTCAAGAATCTAAATGGCAACACCCAGATCTGCTCTGAGTTACAGAACAACGGCATGAAAATTACAGAACCAACTGATATTGCCAACATCCTGGCAGTTAGGTTTCATTACTAACTTTACTCCCTCCCTCTCACCCCCTAAAGGGCCCATATCTATACAGGAAGAATGCAGAGTCCCTGTAATCACAACTATGCAGGTAAAAGCTGCACTGTCTAAAGCCAAAAACACAGCATCCATGGGACTGGACAACATTCTAGGCTGCGTTTTACACGAACCCCAAAACAAACTGGCTCCCCACCTAAGCACCATGTTCAATCATAGCCTCACATCAGGCTTTGTGCCTACTGAATGGCGCACAGCAACAGTTATCCCACTCCACAAAGGGGGAGCCACCACTGATCCCGGGAACTATCGCCCTATTAGCCTGATGAGCCTGGTCTGTAAGGCCATGGAATGTATCATCATGGAACTCATAAACAAAGACATTGGTAACCTCCAAACTATGGACCCCACCCAGATCGGGTTTGTGAAAGGCAGATCATGCCTCCTGAATGTGATCGACTTCTTTGAGGCAGTCACCAAAGTCATAGATGAGGGTAAGATGATTCACGCAGCCTTTCTTGACCTAGCCAAGTCTTTCGACACCATCCTGCATTCTGGAAAAATAGCTAAACACACTAATCTAGGTATAAATTCCTATGTCACAAGATGGGTTGCCAACTGGCTCACTGACAGAACCCACACTGTAAAAGTTGCAGACTCCAAATCTGACTTCAAACCAGTGACAAGTTGAGTACCACAGGGTTCAGTCCTGGGACCTCTCCTGTTTGGTATCTACTTCTCTGAAGTACAGGCTAACACAGAAGGCCTCTGGCTAATGAAGTTGCAGATGACTGCAAACCAGGAGCCATAGTTGAGTCCCCAAATGATGTGGACATCCTACAGAAGGGCCTCAATGCGACAGATGCCTGGTGTCAGAGCCATGGCTTCAAGTTCAATACCAAAAAGTGCATTGTCATCCCCTTTGGTAAAAACTCTGTACCCATGAACTACCACATAGGCAGCAGTCTACTTAATGCTGAATGTGTGATAAGAGACCTTGGGACCCAGGTGGACAGTAGTCTCTTCTTTGATAATCACATCGCCACAGTAGTCAGGAAGTCCTTCTACGTGCCACACCTCATCACAAAAGGATTCTCATCCAGGAAAAAAGAGGTCATTGTTCCCCTCTACTCGTCACTCATTAGACCCATTATAGAGTACAACGCCCCTTTTGGAATGTACCTCACAAGACATCTGCAGCAGCTGGAAAGGCCACAGAAGTACCTCACAAAGAGGACTACTGGCCTCAAACAGATGCCCTACACTGACTGCCTCAAAAAACTCCAGCTTTACTCCATAGCATATCGTCTACTCAGAGGTGATCTCTGCCTAACATATAAAGCTATGTCAAACCCAGAGCTGTTGGACATGCTACACCTAAAGAAATCCCAATCCCTCTGAGCTACATGCTCTAGGGACCTAAAACTTGTCACCACAATAAACAGGACATGCTGGAGGGATAGATTCTTCTCCCAGAGACTTCCCATGCTCTGGAACAAGCTACCCATCTATGTCATGCAAAGTTTCTCATTAGCACTCTTCAAGAAAAACCTTGATGAGTGGATGAGAAATAGGAAATACACCTCTGGGATCACTTTTGTGGCTCTGCTCGACAGTGGCACAGGAAAATAACTTTCTTGGGTGGCATAAGCCAGGGAACCTTGTTGGCTAGGCTTACTTAGGCCCTTGGGCTGATAGCATAGTACCTACCTATGAACCTATGAATCCTCCTTGTAATGCAGTCAGTTACAATGCTAGAAGGAGACACTTGCTGTGCTTTAAATCTTCAATGCATTATAGGTCCTGTTTTTTTTTTTTTCTTGACTGCTCCTGATTTGCCTTTGTAAGTTTTATTGCTTACGATTTTGTCTGGGATCTAAAATTGAAGGTGTTAGTTTTGGTTGCTATTGTAACTAATGTACGAGATTTACTAAAACAATTCAGTCATCACTATCTCCTTTACCACTGTACACAAATGCTTTATTCTTAACAGATAACACTCCTGGCAATTAAAATTAAGTACTTTGCAGCTGTCTGGATTAAATGATTTTATTTCTGTAAGGCCAGTGCTAAGACAGTTGGGACCAGATGTTTTTTTCATTTGTGACAAATCTTCTTAATTTGTGTCACAGTCTTGTAGTATATTAATGTATCAATTAGAACAATTAAATGGTTTGCCCAGTCTGATGAAGACTTTGATAAGATGAAACCACTTACTGTGTAAAATGATCAATGACAGCATTTCCAGTCACCAAACTATTTTCATCATTTTAAATATCTATTTATTTTAATTGGCATTTTGCTTGTGTTACAGTAAAAATGTAACCTTTATCTGTTATTTTATGTGTTCTGAATTCTCTCTCTCATCATAATGATGCAAGTTTCCAGCTGTGATGACAGATGATTGATTATTTTTTATTATCTGTCACTATGTGATGACTGGATAAGAATTCCTGTGTAGTTCAACTAGCACCTTAATATTGTAAGTAAGAAAGCAGGGAGGTATTAAGCAAATAAGTAAATAAAGTAAAATAATTATATGTATTGCCTTAGATGAATGTCATGCAGTTTTTTTGCTATTTCTTTTCTGAAACTGGAATTTCTCAGTGTCATTATCCGGATGCTCCAATGTTTAAGTTATTCAGCACTGAACAACACGTGTAATGCCTAATCTAGAAGGTAAAAGGGCTGGGGGATCCTACCAAAAATAATATAAAATAAATAAATAAATAATAAACAAAAGAAAAAGAATTTTAGAATTTAAAAATCATTTTACATTATTTTCAATAATGACTAATTTTGCCACTGCCACATTTATAGATAGTCATCAGAAATGAAAGTTTTATTGCATTTCTATTTGTTGAAGTGAGCTGAAACAATCATTATCAGATGATAATGCAATGATGGTGCTTTGCTGAGGAGTCAGTGAATAAATACAGTCATAACTGCTAGAACAAGAATCCAGTTCACAGTCTTTCTTTCTTTTTCTTTCTTTTTTTCTTTCTTTCTTTTAATGTTGGCATTATTTGAAGTCCAATATTATATTGGAAGGCTGCAGTTACTTGTAATGGCTCCAAAAACTCTCATTCTTTATAAGAAAGTTGCTAAACTGAGAGGTTCATCTTTTCCATTTTGGTGACCTCTTAATATACAAATAAAAGAAGAAGAAGAATTGTGGTTATTAACAGGGATGCTCAGTATGTAAATCTTTATGTTTTTTTTTTTCTGGCAGATCCTTATATTGAACCCCCTTGTGAGTATTTCTTGTGGGTATTTCTCCAAAAACATTTCTTTCCATTTGGGAACAGATTCTTCGTCCTGACAATTGGCGTAGTATTTTAATCATATGGTCTTATATATTGTTCTCCATCTGGAGTACTCATACCCCCTTGCATTTTTGACAACATCACCTTTTCCCTGCTAACGCTGGTCTTTCTCCCCTGACTAGATAAAAATCTCTCATCCAATTGAAAATTAAGTACATTACATCCTTATCCAATGGTGTCCAAAAGACTCACGCTAGATATAACATATGTGGTACAACATAACTGTAACCACATCTGTACTCTCCTGTATAAATCTAGTGCGGACATCTTTCATTTGTGAAGGTTTTGCTTAATTTTTCTTAAACTGTCACTACAGGATTTCTGCATACAGCTGTCACGTGTCTTTTATTTTCAGTCCCAAATACTTTATTTCCTTGTCCTTCCAAATTTCTGTGTACACCTTCCTTATACCTAGTTCCTCATCCTTCTTAATCCCAATTGCTTCAGATTTCCCTTTGCTAATACTTTCCATAGGTCCCTTTCTAGATTAGAAAGTAGTAAAACTGCTTTCATCTGCATATAATGCAATTTTAAGCCCCCCAATGCAATTTTAAACTCCCCACAAACCCAAGAATTGACTGTCTCACTATTGCTGCTAGCATCTTTAGATATAGCACAAACAGCTGAGGGAAGACTGGACAGGCCTGCATCACCCCCCTTATGATTCAGGTGCCAGAATCTAACACATAACACATGCACTCAGATCACTCCACAACAAGTACAAGTATGACTCGTCACTGTCCATGTGGGTGTGAATGACCTGAGACACACCTCCCTGGACTACATGAAAAGAGACATGGAGGAGATCTCTGATTATGTGGTCCAGGCAGGTATGACCCTATCCCTGAGCAGCATCCTACCATCGCCCAGAATGATACCACAGTACAAGCAGAAAATGATTGACTTCAACAATTAGTTAAGTTTCTGGTGTCATTCTAAGGGTATCCAGTATCTGTCTGCTTGGGATAACATAATTGACAGACTTCGATGCTTTGCCAGAGATGGCCTGCATCTGTCACCCCCTGGGTTCCTGATACTGGCTAAGGCTCCTGCCACCCCTATAGTGCCATTTTAGGAGATGTTCCAAACACCAAATTACCACCATAACAGCTATAAATAAATGCAATCTGAGGGTCATGCTGCTCAATCCTAGAAGTCTAAATCTCAAGATGCACTTTCTGCCACCCCTATAGTGCCGTTTTAGGAGATGTTCCAAAGACCAAATTACCACCATAACAGCTATAAATAAATGCAATCTGAGGGTCATGCTGCTCAATGCTAGAAGTCTAAATCTCAAGATGCACTTGCTCGAAGCACTCCTCAAAATGGAGAACATTGACATTTGAGCTGTAACAGAGACCTGGTTTAAAGCAGCAGAAAGCACTCCTGCACTACCAGGCTATAACTCATTCCACACCTTTCGGCCCCAGAACATGGACCAAAGCACCAAAGGCAGTGGTGTCTCCATATTCATAAAATTTATTTATTTATTTATTTTATTTTACATTTGTTTACCGGGATAATCCGACTGGACGCAGGTCCATTTACAGCGAAGGCCTGGGGAGAAAAGCTCCACAGTGAGATTAACAATCAAACAAGAATAGTACAGTGAGATTAACAATCAAACAAGAGTAGTACAAGCTAACATATAACAACAATAAGTGAGGAAAATTACAGATATGAAAAGTCCCATAGACTTTAATCTATACTACATGCTTATATCAGCAATATACAGGCAAAATACATTGATAGAAACTCATATACATTCAAACCTCTACTGGAAATCTGTGAGGTGGGGTATGAGGAATACATGTGACATGGACAAGAGTGGCATAATACCCAAACAGGAAGTCAACAGTTTAATACTCAACTGTAGCATGTTTACATTAGAAATAGCAGGAAGGGGAGTGTCAAGAGAGTTGAGACTATGAAATTCATGTAATTCATGGGCATAGCCATGTATTTGTTAGATGTGATTTTAGTGCATTTTTAAAATGTGTTATGGTGGAGGCAGTAGTCAGAGAAGGGTGAGGCAGTTCCAGGTTCGAGCTATGGAGTGGGAAAATAGAGCTTTCGCAGCATTGTTATTAGCCTTAGAGATGCAGAGGAGCAATTTGTCAGTGGAGCAGAGAGAGCGATTTGTTCTGTAGAGAGAGGGTAACTGACAGTGCTGGGGTTTTATCAGGGTATTTGACTATCTTATAGGCAATGACTAACTGCCGGTAATTGAGTAACTGGGGAAGTTCTAACCATTATAGTTTCCTTAGGGACTGACAGTGATGCATTCTGAAAGTGGCATTATTAGCAAACTTTGCAATTTTATTATAACATGATTCCAGTTTGGCAAAATCAAGTTTCCTGATTTGGGTAAGAATAGGTGCAGCATACATTAGAGTGGACAATAAATGGGTTTGGGCTAGGGAGATCTGTGCCTGTTCTGAGAGGAATTGTTTATGCCTATACAGGGTACCCATGTTTTTATGGACCTTTTTTATTGTCTGTGAGAAATGAACATCAAAGAGGAGGTTTTTGTCGATTTTGACACCAAGGAATTTGGTGTGATCAGAGGTAGATATTTTTGGATGAGACTGAAAAGGGTAGAGGGGCAGATATAGATTTGTTGGGGTGAAAAAGTAGCAGTTTTGTCTTGTGGGGGGTTAGGGTTAGTTGGATATCTGTAATCCATTTTTCTACAGAACTAAAGGATTCTTGAGTGACTTGTAGGGTGGAAAGGGATGGAGCAGAGCAGATGAGAGTTCAATCATCAGCATACTGTATAAGTAAAGCATACTGGGTAGAGGTGTGTAGATTGTTGTAAATGTGGAGGACAGAAGTGGCCCTAATATTGATCCTTGTGGTACACCTATTGTAGTTGGGAGTAAAGGAGACTGTATGCCTTGCCATTGGACTGATTGCTGTCTCTGTGACAGATAGCTTTTAAATCAATCAATAGTAGAGGGGGTGAAGGATATGGAGGCCAGGGAGTCTAGTAGTTTGGGGTGTGAAACCATGTCAAATGCTTTGGCTAGATCTAAAAATGTAGCAGATACAAAGTTATTGTTATTTTTGTGTACGTTGACCAGGTTGGTGAATGAGAAAAGAGCAGTTGTTGTGCTGTGATTTTCTCAGAAGCCATGTTGTGTAGAGGAGTGAATATTGTGTAAGTTAAGGAATTTCATAACTTGAAAGTGAACACATTTCTCAAGCAGTTTAGGTAAGGGGGGTAAGATGGCAATAATGAAGTAGTTTGAGAAGTCATAAGAACTGTCTCCTTTATGAAGTGGAATAATATATGGAACTTTCCAGAGGTGGGGGGTGTAGGCTTCTTGTATGGAGCGGTTGATGAGGATTGAAACTGGGTAAGATAGAGATCCAGCAGCAATTTTTAGGAAGTTGGCAGGTAGACTGTCAGCTGCAAGGGTGGTTGGTCTCAGTTTTTGGAGGAGATTTTTAATTGTGAAAGTGGGAACAGGTGAAAGAATAAAGGACAGGATGTTATCAGAGCTTTTGGTAGACATATGTGTATGGTTGTTATTGGATAGTTGGGTGGATAAAGTTAGGGTGGACTCTGTGAAATAGTGATTAAATTAAGATGCTATATCTTGGGTATTGTTGTTGGAGGATAAAAGATATGCACACTTCCAGACTAATAACCCAGCATAACGCATCTGAGATACTTCAGGTACAACTAACATTGGGTAAGATGGTGATTCAGATCGTAGCCTGCTATAGGTCCCCAACCATGCCCCAGGACTCTCACACCATCTTCCTAAGCACCCTGGAAACTATTAGGGTCCAACCCAACACTCTCATACTAGGTGACTTCAACTACCCCTCCACCACATGGGAAAACTACTCATGCACCTATACACTGGCCCAATGCTTCCTGGAATTCATCAGTTCCAATGCCCTGGACCAGCTCATTCTTACCCCCATTAGAGGAAGCAACATCCTTGACCTGGGTATTACTAACATAGGTAACCATTGCTCTACACCAATTCCTCCCTGGTTAGATCTAACCATAAACTAATCACCATGGAAATCCACATCTCACCCACATCCCCGCAAAGGTATCCACCATGAAAAACTTCTCCAAATCTGACTTTGGACTCTTAAAAACAAAGGTGGCTAACTTCACAACACCCTTGCCAGTGGAAAATAGATGCATGACTGCTGAATCATACACCAATGCATGAACATGTACACAAATGCATAGAACTAGCCATACCCAACAGTACCAAGACACTCTCTTCTAAAAAAAGGAAGCCAATCTGGTGGTCCCCTGCCATTAATAAACTCTACAACAGAAGGAAGAATCTGTTGCAGAAAAAGGTGAAGTCCCAAGACTGGAAAAACTTCCTTATTAGCCTCAACAAAAAGTTGAGATCCCTCATCAAAACCTCTAAAGCGAGCTATGAAGGGAGAATTGCAGCAGACACTAAAAACAACCACAAAGCCTTCTATAGTTATATCAAGAATCTCCACGGCAATACCCAGGTTTGCTCTGAGTTACTGCACAATGGTACCTCCTATACTGAGCCAACAGATATTGCCAACATACTAGCTGACAGAATCAGTGCCAACTTTAACCCCCCCCAAAGGACCAATCACAATACCAGAGGAATGCAGGCACCCAGCATTACTGTAGAACCGGTTAAAGCTGCATTGTCCAAGGCCAAGAATACAGCTTCCATGGGACTCGACAATATACTTGGATGTGTTCTACATGAACTACAAAGTGAATCTGTGTGCCCTGTTCATTCACAGCCTCACCTCAGGCTTTGTCCCTACCAAATGGCACACTGCTACAGTCATTCCTCTCCATAAAGAGGAAGCGACTACAGACCCTGGGAATTATCGCCCCATTAGTCTGATGAGTCTGATATGTAAGGCTATGGAACATCTCATCATGGACCTATTTACAAGGATACTGGGAAGCTTCAAAGTCTATATCCCACAAAATTTGGTTTTGTGAAAGATAGATCATGCCTGCTCAACCCGATTGACTTCTTTGAGCCAGTCACCAGAGCTGTGGATGAGGGCAAGGCAGTTCATAGAGCCTACTTTGATCTGCCCAAAGCCTTTGATACTTTCCCCACTCAGGAATTATTGACAAACTCATCAAACTAGGCATCAACCCCTATATCCCTAGGTGGGTTGCAAACTGGTTCACAGATAGAGCCCACAGTGTGAAAGTAGCGGACTCCAAGTCAGACTGCCGACCAGTCACAAGTGGAGTCTCACAGGGGATTGGTACTGGGTCCTCTCATGTTTGCCATCTACTTCTCAAAAGTCCAGGCCAACACAGTGGGAATCTGGCTGACCAAGTTCGCAGACATCTGCAAGCTGGGAGCCATTATTAACTCCCCAAGTGATGTAGACATCCTACAGAAAGGCTTTACTGAGACCAATGACTGGGGTCAAAACCATGGCCTTATGGTTAATGCCAAAAATGCATCGTCATCCCCTTTGGGAAAAACTCAGTTCCCACTAAATTACCACATTGATGGGAGCTCACTGAACACTGAAGGCATTATAAGAGATCTGGGGACACAGGTTAACATTTTGCCTCATATTTGATCTGATCAATATTTGTATGTATCTGTGGGTTTAAATATTGCAATGCTTGAAATTTGATGGTGCAGTGGTATTTTCTTTTGCTCCAAGTCAGACTGTCCTGATTAACAATTTGACAGGCATTTAAAATGTCAGACTTTCAGGTTTCTGAATGTTTACTTCCTACATATGATGATGGTGTGGCAGTATTGTTGTGCCCTGCAGCTGTAGGTTTTCTGGTTTGATTCTTTGGCGGGGTTGGAGTCTGCATCTTATCCTGTGTGTGTTGTAATAAAACAACTTTTTATTCTCTGTTATCAGTTTGCCATCCATTTCCTATTGCAATATTACTAGCTTATTATTAATGTAAGTTAACGTGAATTATTTAGATGACTTTTTTACTACTTCAGAGATTGTGCATATTATTTACTGATAATGGTGAACTGTAGAAGTTTGACTAGACTTATGATGGAAATGTGTTCTGAATTGGGCAGTTTTGTTTCATTTGTTTACTGAAAAATGTTCAAGCAAATAGGAAGGTGTATCATGTCTTAGTGTTTGTGCTGTAAAATGCAAAATAAAACTTTCAAATGAAGTTCAAATCATCATAGAAGTAAATCAGTACAGGTTAATAGCAACCTCTCCTTCGACCACCACATTGCCACTGTGGTCATAAAGTCCTTGTATGTGGCACATCTCATTAACAAGGGTTTTGCATCCAGGAAGAAAGAGGTCATCATCTCTTTCTACTCTTCCCTCATTAGGCCAGTTATCGAGTATAATGCCCCATTTGGCATGTACCTCATTAGACACATGCAACAGCTGGAAAGGCCACAAAAGTACCTCATAAAGAGAAGAGGATACTAGACCTTAAACACATGTCCTACATGGACAGACTCAAAAAACTCCAGCTATTCTCTGTCTCATATTGTCTACTAAGAGGCGGTCTCTGCTTGACTTACAAAGCCATGTCTGACCCAGCTCTGTTAGAAATGCTACATCTAAGGAAATCCAAATCCCTGCACACCACATGCTCCAGAGACCTCAACCTCATTACCACAATCAACAGAACATGCTGGAGGAACAGGTTCATAACCCAGAGACTGCCCATGCTCTGGAATATACTTCCCATACATGTCAAGCAGAGCACCTCACTGGTCTTCTTCAAGAGATATCTTGATGAGTGGATGGGAAATATAAAGTTCACCCCGGGGATCATTCCAGTGGCTCTACTTGATAGAAGCACTGGGAACTAACGTCAGGCAGCATGATGCCAGGGCACATCTATGGGCTAGGCTTGTAAAGGCTCCAGGGCCATTAGCCTAGTGCACACCTATGAACCTATGAACCTATGTGCATTCTGTCTGAGAGAGAGATGACGAATTTTTTACCTGCACTGTCAAACCCCTGTAAATCACTTCCTGCTTGGGAAGCCCATTCTCCTTAGAAATGCATACAAAATGTCCATGCCACACTATTAAATGTCTCCTCTCCACAGTGCATCTTACATTATCATTAAAATTCTGGTTCTGCTATCAACATTTTGTTCCTTCAACATTGATCTGAGTCAACTAACATGGTTAAACAATATATCAACAGATAGTTAAGAAGAATCTAGAGATGAGGAAAGAGTCTAACTGGACATTCATAGACTTGGAGAAGGCATATGACAAGGACCCAAGAAAGCTGATTGAGGTGCTTCAGAGTCTGATAAAAACTGGTAGAATTAGTGCATGCTGTGTACGAGGACCCAATGACACAAGTACAAACAGCGTTCAGGTTCATAAAAGGGTCCTGAGTGGGAGTAGGTGTCCATTAGGCTTCGGCTCTGAGCCCGCTGGTGTTCAGACTGGTGATGGATTACATTACCAAACAGGTCAGATGGGACAGATCAACAAAGCTGCTGCATGCAAATAATGTGACATTAGAAGCAGACACTAAATAAGAACTTCAGGAAATGATAAGGCAATGGAATGCAAAATAATTGAAAGCACATGGGATGCAACTGAGTACAGATAAGACAGCTGTGAATGCAGAAAATGTGGAATTGAAAAAACCTGAAAATTGAGATAGAAGGGAAAATAGTAGAACAGGTTAACAGCTTCAAGTATCTGTGAAGGATGGTTGAGGAGAAGGGAAGTCTGAATGAGGAGGTCAAAGATAGAATCAGAAGGGCTTCAGCTAACTGGCACAGATTATCTGGGATAGTGTGTGATAGAAGAATATTAAAGAAGCTGAAAAGTAAGATGTACAAAACAGTAATGTGACCAGTACTATTGTATGGTGGAGAAACCTGGCCAGTGAAGGCAGAGGTAAGAGGTAATGGAGATGAATTGCCTGATATGGGTAGTATGAGGCGCACTGCAGGACAAACGAAAAAATGAGGACATCACTGAAGCTGCCCCAGTATCTCTAATTGCAGAGGTCAAAGAGAGTGGATTACAGTGGTTCAGACATATGTGCAGGAGGGCAGAATACAATCTGGTGTAAAAGATTTGGGATAAACAGGAAGATGGCAAGAGGAAATAACAGTGTCTATCATAGAGATGGATGGACTGAATGAGAGAAGCCTTGCAACAGTCAGGCATGACTGGTGAAGAAGGTAGCAGAGTGGCATTTAATCAAGAGAAATGAAAACAATTGACATGACACTCTAACCTCATGTAGAAAATGGAGAAAGGGAGTTAAAGATAATGATTAAGATGATAATACATGAATTTGGCTGATCTGGCCTCTGGTATCCCGATAAAAACTTTATAATTATGTTTTAAAACATTGGACAATAGGCACCTGGAAGTTTAGGTTTCTATCCTTTTTTGTGTATTGCATCAACTGTACACTCCTACCATGACTTTGGAATCTGTTGAGTATGCAATACAATGTTCATTAAACCTCCCCAAAGTTACACACCCTTATCACCTCCTACATTATGTATCTCTACTAGTATCCCATCTGAGCCTTGTGTCTTACTGGGGGCTTAGCTTCATTTACTTCCTTGATTTCTTCTGCTGCTACTTTTAAGTGAGAGTTTGCTAGCTTGCTGTCTACTTAGCCTAGATAATTGAGCTCTCTCATGGAAATCCTGCATCTTTTCCTCAACATTTGCCTCTTCATAATCAGTGGCATACTAGTTCTGATAGTATTCCCTAAATATTTCCAGCACTTCCCCCTGTGTTCTGACCATCTCCCTGCCCTCAGGTCTCCTTATTTGGAATACAGTAATTTCTAACTTCTGCTGTCTCAGTCTGGTAGCTGCTACACTTAGAGGTTCGGGCATGTTAGCATCATAGAGTTCCATCACAGTCAGTCTCTGAAGTAACATCCTCATGTCTTCCTTTGTCTACACTTTCAACATTAATTTTTGCAATTCTTGTTATTCAGTTTCCTGTAACTTATCTTTCTCCAGCTGCAATGCTTTATTTGCTTGTAGCTGCACCCTTATTCTACAATGTACTGTTGACCTGTTGTGCTTAATATAATTCTGCACCTCTGATCTAAATTTCTCTTTCTTATGTTCTTATCCTTATGCCAGTTCCCCCTTTGGATCTACTTCAGTAGATCGAACTTTTAAATGTTCGAAGATGATATGGCCGAGACCATAACATCGAACATTTAAAAGTTTGAAAACTGAAGCAGAAACAAAAAATAAAATAAAACTAAACCTGCGTAGCAGAGGGCAAGCTCCCCTGTGCCCCCCGCACCCCCTGCTACTTAAATATACCATCAACGATATCGCGCTACATTGCGGAAATGGGAAATCTTCCTGTTCTGCACTGTACGCAGATCTCCATTCAGTCTGTTCGAACTTTTAAAAGTTTGATCATATGGTCTTGGCCATATGAGGTTCGAACTTTTAAAGGTTCGATCTACTGAGAGGGACCCCCTTCATATCATTTAAAACAATTCTTAAACCTCCATTATCTATTCTCTAAAATTTTTTTTGTTCCAGATAGGACATGGAAAATCTTCAATGAGTTGTTCTATTGTTCCCTTGCTCCAGCCTGACTCTTTTTTAAAAATATGTAAGCATGGTCTGAAAAAAATGATAGGGCTTACTATCAGATTGTGTACTAGACTGGCATGTTCCTTTATAATAAAAATATTGCTTATAATTGACCAGCTCTTGTACTTTGGACTGTAATAGGTGAACCCCCTTTCTTTCCTCCTGACATCTCATTCCACTTGTATATCACTATTAATGTTCCTAACATTCTTTTTCCTACATTTCTCAACCCTCCTCCTTCCCTGACTTCAAGGGTGGCTGCAGTGGTGCAGCAGTTAGCATTGTCACCTCACAGCAAGAGGTTCTCTGGTTTGATTCTCAGCTGTGGTGCCTTCTGTGCAGTCTGCATGTCCTCTCTGTGGTCACGTGGGCTCCTCCAGGTGATCTGGTTTCCTCTCACATTCCAAAGATATGCAGTAGGTGGATTGGACACACTGAATTGGCTGTAGGTGAGAATGTGTGTGTGAGTGAGTGGTGCAAATCAACTACCATGGCAGGGCTAGCCACCCGGTGGTGTAAACCTTGGCTTGAGATGATTGTCACTGCAGAAGTGACACCCTGACCCCATGTGCAAAATGGGAAAATAGGTTGAGGATGGATGTATCCTTCCTTGATTTTTCTTGACTGATTTCCCTTCGTTTTCTAGGAACACCATATTCTAGTTCCTTAAAATTACATATATTCTGTCCTGAAAGTGGATTATTTCTAACAACATCATTCTTAACCCAGCCTGTTTGATCCCAGGAGAAAAGTAAACTGCTATCCCTGGCCTGTAACCCTAACTTCAAATAAATAACTTTTCACCTCAGCATAAGAACCTTATTCATCAGTTAGAAAGTTTTCCACTTCCTTCAGTAAAACAATCCTCTTATGTTGAGTGCCTTTATAAGTAGAACAGGCTGATACTTATCTCTTACTCCCTAACTTTCTGTGGCCTTCCTCAGGGAGTTGCATTTCTTGTAGGGTTACTACCTTTGCATTTTCCCTTTTAATAGTACTCAGAATACCTTCCCTTTTTACTGGGTTAGTTAATCTATTTGTATTCCATGTAAGTATTCCCACGTGCATATTTTTTTCTTTTTTTCTTGTCACTGGCATCACAGTTTTTTTATTCCAGATTGACTCTTAACTGACTGCATTAACTTCCCATCCAAAATTCTCTGTCTGCTCTCCTCAATCTGTCTTTTTTCTCCAAGCTTTGATGCTTCCACCTCCCATCATTATCACCTTGGCTGGTACAGTTTTCGACTCTTTGCTTCTCAACAACTATTCCATATAGAATCCTTTCTTTGCTGAAGCTGACCCTTCTCCTCTCATTCATCCACAAAACAATAAAACAATCTCTACTGAAGGCAAGGTTTTTTAGGCATTAACCTCACACCTCCATCTCTTTTCCCAGTGAAAAGAGTTGATTGGATCATTTCCTTAGTCTCTGAGGCATTTCAGTCTCCCCATGAGCTCCACTGGATCCACAATAAACTTTTATTATAATGGGTTCTTACTGCTATATGTCTTGTGTGTGGCCATTCTCCAAATTCCCCCTTTAATATGACCCCTTCACTTTATATTTTACATTGTTTCATGTAGATGTTCATCATACTGATCACTGCTGCAGTAACTTTAGCTATATGGGTTACATCCTGACAAGATTATAAAAGCTAGTCAGCTTCCAAACTTCGGGGCACCTTCCAATCACCCAAACTGTCAGGAAGCTTGAGCTGAGCTGACTAAAAGACAAGTTTGGGCACAAAGCCCTTCAGAGCTTTACTACTGCCTAAGAGTACACTCATCTGAGAGTTTCGAGGATTGACATTCAGCTTCTGCTTTCCACTGCTGGGCAGATACGTTCCCTTTAGAGAAAAAACTTCCATTTTATTAATTTTGTTGATGTTTTAAGCTTTCCTATGTAGGAAAGTTATTTTAAAGCTATAAGTGTTGTGTTTTAACTGACTGTCTCAAGACTGTAATGTACTTTTAAATTGAGCACTTTTTTTCTTTCAGTTTAAAAATGGTGTAATATAACTGAAAACATTTTTTCTGTGGAGAAATTGTTTTCACTTTACTTTTGTGGAGCTGGCATTGTGCTTTTTACAGTGTTTTTTTCTCTCAAAAAGTAACTTTTGTGGACTGATAACGTTTATTGGCAAAGGCTGCTTGTCTTCCTTGGGAAAGAGGCACCATTCTTGGCTTCAGCATGAAACAGCCTTCCAGACCCAAGGTCAGTCCTTCTTCCAGCCACAAAAAGAAAAAAAATTAAGCAAACAGCCTTTTCCTCCACAGTGGGCTAGCAATTTGCCTCATCAGCAGGTCGATGACTGCTTTGGCAATGTATTGTACTCCAGACCACTGAGCTCTCTGGTGTACCACCTACAGCCACTATGGACCAGGGGGTTATCTACATCCTCAGCAGCTGTTGGGGTCCCCTAACTGGCAAGGGAGAGACTCTCTTGTTGGGCCTGGAAGAGGGAACAGGGAAGGTTTCCCTGTTGTGCCAGAATGCTGTGTCCATCCCTGGGGAAGCTGCTGCTGTCATTAGTAACAAGGTTGGCCCAATTTTTCCTGCTAAAAAGAAACAGAAAACATTCATTTATCTACTCCTTCTCATTTTTCTCTGAATATGAGTAGTTTACTGGGTCTGTCTCTGGGTTTAATTCAGGCTATTGATCCTGCTTGTAAACTAGTTCTTAGTAAACGAAAGAGGGATTCCTTTTTTCCTGAAGAGATTCAAGATTCTGAATCTGAACAGGAAAATGCAGGGATGAATACAGTTCTTTTTTTCCCTCAAATTTCTGATTCAGATTTGGAGGAGAAATCAGCTTCTGATTCTCCCCAGGGGGGGAGAGAGACTATTGCTAGATTGTGCCATTGTTTCCAGTGGAAGAACATTAAGATTTCTTAGTCCCTCAGAAAATATTATGACTTATTACAGACAGATTTTCCAGAACCTACATCCATTACTCCTGTTTTGTCTGCTTTATAGGATGTGTGTGTAACTGCATGCATGTTTCCTGATAGTCAGCCAGCTGTCCCTAAAAAGGCAGATAGAATGTATAAAGTTCCTCAGTCTTTTACATTTTTATAAGCTTTTCTTAAATATGACCCAGCAGCGATAAATTTAGTTGAACCCACTGCTGATAGGCACTTAGTTAATTCCATCCCTACTCTTTCTGATAAGTATGGGAAAACTATTGATAGTTACGGGGAAACAAGTATATACTTCTACAACTTTCGTTTTCAGAATTTTGCTTTGTCAGGCTCATATGTTAAAATCTGCTCTGACAAATTGTGAAAGTATGAAAAGAGTTTTAACTGGAGTTTCTTCTTGTAAGGAAAACTCTGCATCAAATAACTTAATTTCTTGTACAGGTCACTACTCGTTGTTTACAGTGTGTGTATGACTCTCATGATACTTCTCCAAGACCTACTTCTGACTACCAGTACTGATTTGGAGTTTTGTATGGCTGTGTTCTCAGAAACTCCCACATTTTAAATTCTCCTTTGCACAGAGATTTAATGTTTGGCCCCACTGCTGCAGAGGTGATCAAAAAGTGTGATGAAAGGGACAATTCAAGAAATCTTTAAGATTTTTCAGCCCAAATTTTCCAAGGGATTTTATAGCTCCTCATCCAATTTTGGAAAAAAAAGCAGAATAAACAGTCCCAACAAAATACAGGTAAACAGATGTTTAAAAAACAAATGGTGAGGGAGTTCCAAAAAGAAGTCTCAAACCTCGCAAATCAAAGGACAATCCACGTCTGAATGACTATTAAAGAGACCTTGTGAAGCCCTCCCACCCTGGCCCCTTTTTTTTTTTCAAAAAGTCTAAATCTCCATTTTTCTCTTTGGCAACAGATAGTTTTAAACGGGTTTTGAAAATCATTCATCAAGGGTACACATGGAAGTGAGAGGAATTTCTTCCTTTCCAGGGGTCATTCCTCACCCTCCAGATCAGACTCTTTTGGTTCCACCAGTACTTCATAACATGTTGTCCCAAAGGAGTAATAGAACCAGTTCCTCCTTCCCAAGTGGGGAAGGGTTTTTATTCAGGGATGTTCCTAGTGCAAAAGAAAGAAACTAGTTCTCGATCTTTCTTTCATAAACCTGTTTGTGATAGTACCCAAATTCAAAGCGATGTCACTTCACAACCTGTAAGCTCTTCTTTCTCTTTCAGGTTTCCTGGCATCACTAGACTTAAAATATGCTTATTACCACATCCCTATTCATTCAGACTTAAGACATTTCTTAGTTTTGTGTGTCTGGATCACATCAGTTCTTTGCCTTACTCTTTTGGACTGTTCACTGCACCAAGAGTGTTAAGTGTCTAGCTCCAGTTATAGCTCATTGCAGGCTAGAGGGTATCCGCATTTTTTCATAATTAGACAACTTACTTATCTTTGCACAGTCTTTTTCAAAGTGTCAGAAATCTTTCTCTTGCATGGGAGATCTCTTACCCAAGCTGAGAGTTCAAGAGAACATTCAAAAGTCTTTCCTGGCTCTTTCACACAGGATACTGTTTCTGTGATGTCAACTAGACACCTCATATCAAAGAGCTTTTCTATCACAGGAAAAAATAGATCTTTATCTAGATCTATTTCTAAGGTTTCCCCACACACTTCAGTCACTATGAGGGAATACCACAGGATTTTGTGTCTCATGGCTTCTATGATTTTCATGATACCCCTGGCAATACTCCACATGGCAAAGATACTGTGGTATCTGAAATCTCTTTGATCCTAATATCATCACCTTTTATTTTTTTCAAATCCCAGTGCTAGGGGTTGTCAGAAGAGAAATCTTTTGGTGGAGCCAATAGATATACTTAAATAAAGGTCTCCCTTTCTACCTCCATACTCCCAAACAGTCAGTCACCACAGGTGCATTGGACTTTGCTTTGGGAGCAGTTTCAGGAGGGATAAAAGTGTAGGAGGTGGGGGACATGAAGGACAGATGCAAGCACATAAATATCAAGGAGGTGCTTGCCCCCTGATCAAGGCACTCAACTCTCTGAACCATCGCTAGTCCCCTGAACCTCTTTAAGTGATTATAGACAATGCCACAGTTATGTGGTACATCAACAAGCAAAATGGAACCAGATCATATCCCCTTTGCAGACTAGCCATGTTAGCTTGGATTATATCTTCACGGCACAGTTTCACTCTACAGGCATCCTACATACTGTCAGAGCAAAACTGTGTGTCAGACAAGCTGAGCATGGCCAGGGCAGATACTCACTAATGGAAACTAGATCATGGGATCTTCCAAAATGTTATCCATCTGTGAGGAGTTCCTTAAGTCAATTGCTTTCCCCTTCTCTGAACAATCAACTGAGAAGATTCTGTTTCAGGACTCCATGCAAGAAAGCCTGGAAGACAGATTCCTGTTCATTTCCTTGGACAGGAATGTTCCTGCATGCTTTTCCACCCTTTCCATTAATATCCTGGCTACTTTGTGAAGATTCAGAAAGAATCCCCAAAGATCATTGTGGTGACTCAGTTCTGGCCCAGGCAACCATGGCTTTCCCTTCTTCTAGAAATGGCCTGGGGCAATTACCACAAGCTTCCTCACAGACTGGATCTACTCACAAAGGAATAGGGGTGTTTGATACACCCCAACATCATTCAACTTCAATTGACTGCCTGGTTGATAGAGTCTTAATTCCTTTTAGGCATCAGTTTACTGAGGACATCCAGCAGGTACCAACAGAGGCAAGAAAAACTGCTACATGTTTCAATGCAGTCTCATACCAAAAGGTTATTGAAAGGGGTTTTGCATAAGAGGCCTCCAAGAAAACTGAAGGCCCCTCCTTGGGATCTAAATTTTGTGTTACAGAAGCTAAGACTTGCTCCATTTGAAACAGCTAATCTGGCTGACTTGGCATTCTTAACATAAAAACAGTTTTACTGATTGCTCTGACCTCTGCAAGAAAGGTGTTTGAGTTGCAAGCTCTTATGGTGAGTCAACCCTATCTCACTTTCCATAGGGGCAAGTTTTCTTGGAGAACTAATCCCTTTTCATGTCTAAATTGGAATCCAAGTTTACTTTAAGTCAGGTTATCCATCTCCTCAATTTCTTCCCTGAACCTAAAATGAGGGAGAAAGGATACTCCACACCTTGAATGTCCACAGACCACTCAGGTACTCTCTTGACAGAACTAAGTCTTTCCAGTCTTCAGATCTATTGTTAATTTGTTGTGAAGCTAAGAAGAAAGGACAATTTGTGTCAAAGCAGACCATTTCCAAATGGTAGGGCTGTTACCTTTTATACTCACCATAGCAAAACTATTCCAAGCAGAGTCAAGGCCCACTCTACCAAGGCCTTGGCTTCATCTATGACTTTTTGGAAAGGGTTGGATTCTAGAAATATTCTCGAAGTTGCTACTTGGTCCTCTGTACATACTTTTACAAAGCACTATAAGCTTGATCCCTTTTATAGGTCCAGATCAAGCTTTGCTAGGACCATTCTCCAGGGGCTCCTGGAATCTTCTCCTTCCACCTCCTAAATGTAGTTAGCTAAGGTAATCTACCCATGTAACTATGACTACTGCAGCAAAGACCAACATGATAAACGAAGTACATAAAACTTGCCATAACAGTAGATGTTTGAATGATCACTGCTGTAGTACCCACACCCTCCCTCAAGTCCCCTTGTTTTTTGGTGTATTTTTTATACAAGGGTGTATACATTTATTTTTTGTTGTTTGAGCATTGTTCTTGCACAGCTCAACCTCCCTCTCCCTGTTGGCAGAAAAACTCTGCAGGCCTTCGCTCCCAAACTTGTCTTTTAGTCAGCTCGAGCTGCCTGACAGTTTGGGCACATGGATAGTGCCCTGAAGCTATGGAAGCTGGCCTGCTGTTATATCCATGGAAGGATAGAACCCATATAACTAAGGCTGCTGTGGCAGTGATCGTTTGAACATCTATTCTAATGGTAAGTTTGACTTACACAACTGCACTTTAACCTTCATCTGAAATTCTGTCACCTTGTTATTTGTATTGCAGCTGAGATTACTGTTCCACACGTACAGTAGGTATGTATTCCCCCTCTACATTCATCTCACATGGTATCTCCCTTCCTCACTATTTATTGAATTCTTAACAAAATCTGTCAAGTCAGTTTTTGCTAAATACCTAGTTTTCTTCTTTCTTTTAGATAACTAAACACCCTTGTTCTCTAGCTTTTACCTGTGTCAGCTTCACAGTACTAGTGTCATGTTATTGTCACAGTTGTCTTCCAAATCAGACCCTCCCCTTTGATTTAGAATTAGACAGTTTTTGAAGTTGCACTTAATTTAAAATCGTTTTTTTCTCTAAAAACTGCATTTTACCTGATTTTGGCCTAGCACTTAAGTGTGGGGTCATTTATTGCACTGTTGTGATTATTTTGCTGCTTATGTATCTCTGCTACCTTTAAACTACAACAAAAAGAAAAAAAAAAAATCTTGCTTTTTTCCCACTTTCTGAAAGTTAAGAAAGTTCAGTTACAGATTTGCTGTTCTGAACTGTTTGGAAGTTTCTAGAAGGCCAGTGCTTACTTGGGCTAAAGGGAAGTCTCTGTGTTCACCAGTGGGAGTGGTTAACACTGAACAGCCTGCCTGTCCCTGGAGGAGTGGTTAGTACCTAGAAGCTGTAGTTTTATTGGCCATTTTGGGTCAATTCTAAACTCCTTGATCTCTCTGTCTTAAAACCCTACAACTCTCTTTTTGCGCGGTTTTGTGCACTGAGCAGTGTCGGGCAGCGTCGCCTAAACAGGTTTAAACTATTCCAGGCTCCACAAAGTGTGCTCTTCACTTTTTCCCTTAGAACTGTTCAAACTCTCAAAGTAATCACTCTATTCTTTTTCTAAAGCCCTGCACTTGCTCAGCTCTTATAAGGAAACACTAACTAACTAAAGCACTACACCCTCCTTGACTTCTCATAAGTATTAGGCTCCCGATTGGTCCTTCCTGATCAAGTGAAAAATCAGTTCCCTTCCCTAATCTGATCAGTAAAAAAACAGTTCCCTATACTAATCTGGTATGTCCAAGGGTCAGTTTCAGGGTTACTCTCCAGTCCAGCTGGTGAATCTGGGAATTTTGAGGCAATGTTACAATTGCCTTATGTACACAGACAACCCTCTCCTCCTTCCAACAAACTCTAATACATGTGAGAGATGCAGTTACACAGCCAAACTGGAGGCAGAGCTCTCTCAACCCAAGACTGGCACAGTCAGTCAGGAGGAAAAGGTAACCACCCACACCACAAATCCAGTCTCACATAGACCTATTGCATCTGCATACCCAACACATAAACACACAAAAACATATTCGGAGGCTCTAAATAAAAATATGCCTAAACAGCAAAGACCTCCTAAACAGATATCCAAGCAACAACCACCCCTCAACAATACCCACGAATCACATATCTCACAAAATCAGTGTGCCTCACAGTCACAGCCCTAAAGGCCAAACAACACACCAAATACACTTGTTATAGGGGACTCTATTGTCCGGCACACAGGACATCCCGCTCACCAGACTGAACAAGGAGAAGGTCACTGTAAGCTGCCTGTCGGGTGCCAGGATCTGCCACATAACACAAGCACTCAGGTCACTCCAAAGCAAGTACAAGTATGACTCTGTCATTGTCCATGCTGGTGTGAATGACCTGAGATGTACCTCCCTGGACTACATGAAAAGAGACATAGAGGAGCTCTCTGACCATGTAGCCCAGGCTGGTATGACCCTGACCTTGAGTAGCATCTTGCCCTCACCAAGAATGATGCCACAGTATAAAGACAAAATGATCAGTTTCAATAATTGGCTAAAGTATTGGTGTCATTCAAAGGGGATCCAGTGTCTGTCAGCCTGGGATGACATGCTTGACAAGCCACGTTGCTTCGCTAGGGATGGCTTGCACCTGTCACCCTTAGGCTTTATACTGGCCAAGGCTCTTGCCACCCCATAGTGCCTTTTTTAGGCAAGGCTCAAAGGACAAACCCACCTCCATAGACAACCCAAGGATAAAAAACTAAAGGTAATGCTACTCAATGCCAGAAGTCTAAACCTCAAGATGCACGCACTCGAGGCTCTCCTCAGTATGGAGAAAATCGATGTCTGTGCAGTAACAGAAACCTGGTTCAAGGCTCCTGAGAGCACCCCAGCACTACCAGGTTATAACTCATACCATGCGTTTCGGCCCCAAAACTCGGACCGAAGCACAAAAGGAGGGGGAGTATCTATATTCATCAAAGATACCTACACCTCCAGGTTAGTAGCACTGCATGAGGCATCGGAAACCACCCATGTGCAAATAACAGCGGACAAAACTGCCTTTCAGTTTGTAGCCTGCTACAGAACACCCTCCCTATTACAGGAACTCCACTTGGCATTCCTGAGAACACTGGAGAATATGAAGGTCTCTCCAGACACTATGTTATTGGGTGACTTCAACTACCCAAACATTAACTGGGAAAACTACTCCAGCCCAAACACCCTCGCCCAACGGTTCCTTGAATTTATAAACTCTAACGCAATGGAACAACTGGTCACCACTCCCACAAGAGGGAACAACATACTGGACCTGGTCATCACCAACATGGGGACTCTATGTTCCACACCAGAGGTAAACCCCTCATTGGTAAGATCAGACCATAAACAAATTTCCCTGGACATCCATATCCCGTCCCCACCCCCAGCCAAGGAAATCACTGTAAAGAATTTCTCAAAAGCCAACTTTGCACTTCTCAAGACTGAGGTGGAATCCTTCAAAGCCCCTGGGCCAGAGGATAATATAGCCCAATCCGCAAAATCCTTTACAAATGCATTCTATAAGCACCTGCAGGAATGCATGGATCATGCTATCCTAAATAAAACAAAGACTCACTCCTCCAAAAACAGGAGACCGGTCTGGTGGACCCCGCCATAAATAAGCTATACAACAGAAGGAGGAAGCTACAACATGACAGAGCAAAATCCCAAAAAGGGAAGGCATCTCTGATCAGTATTAGCAAGAAACTTCGATCCCTCATAAAATCATCAAAGGCCAGTTTCGAAAGAAAAATTGCTCTAGACACTAAAGATAATCACAAGGCCTTCTTTAGTTATGTCAGGAACATGGGTGGAAACTCCCAGATATGCTCTGAATTGTTGCATAACGGTACAAAATATACCGAACCTACAGACATAGCCAACATCCTGGCAGACAGATTCAGCTAAACTCCCCAAGGAGCAAATGCCTATCCCAACTGAATGTAACCTCCCTGACATCACAGATGCACAGGTGAAAGCTGTCCTCTCTAAAGCAAAAAACACAGCATCTATGGGACTGGACTGTGTCCCAGGCTGTGTCTTACATGAGCTCCAAGAAGAACTGAACCCTCACATTAAGTCACTGTTCAAACTTAGCCTTACTACAGGATATGTACCCAAAGAATGGTGTACTGCTACAGTAGTCCCACTCCACAAAGGTGGTACCACAATGATCCCAGGAAACTATTGCCCCATAAGCCTGACTAATCTGGTCTGTAAAGCTATGGAGTGTATTATCATGGAACTCATAAACAAAGACATTGGGAGCCTCCAGACACTGGACCCTACCCAATTCGGCTTTGTTAAGGGCAGATCTTGCCTCTTAAACCTAGTTGATTTATTTGAAACCGTTACCAAAGCCATAGATGAGGGCAAGGTAGTCCACACAGCCTACCTGGACCTTGCAAAAGCCTTCGACACAATACCCCACTCGGGCATCATAAATAAGCTTACCAGCTTAAATATCAACCCCTGTATCACAAGATGGGTTGCAAACTGGCTCAGAGATAGAACCCACATGGTCAGAATCACAGGTGCCATGTCCGAATCCAAAGCAGTTACAAGTGGCGTCCCACAGGGCTCAGTTCTGGGACCTCTCTTGTACGGTATATACTTCTCTGAGGTTCAGGCTAACACGGGGGGATTATGGCTGACAAAGTTCGCCATTGACTGCAAACTGGGGGCCATAATCGAATCTTCAGCTGACACAAGCATCCTCCAAAAGGGTCTCACAGAGATGGATGCTTGGTGCCAGAGCCACGGCCTCAAGCTAAATGCTAAAAAGTGCATAGTCATCCCCTTTGGGAAAAACAAGGTGCCCACAAATTACCACATAGGTGGTAATCCATTTACACGGAAGAAGTAATTAGAGATTTGGGGACCAACGTAGATAGTAATCTCTCCTTTGATAATCACGTTGCCAAAGAGGTTAGAAAGACCTTCTATATAGCCCAACTTATCGCGAAAGGGTTTGCATCTAGATCAAGAGAGGTCATTGTGCCCCTCTACTCATCACTCGTCAGGCCCATAATTGAATACAATGCCCCTTTTGGGATGTACCTTACCCGACACCTGCAGCAACTGGAGAGACCCCAAAAGTACCTCACCAAGAGGATCATGGGCTACAAACAGATGTCCTATGCAGCTTGACTAAAGAAACTTCAGCTCTACTCAGTTGCTTACCACCTACTCAGAGGCGATCTATGCCTGACGTACAAAGCCATGTCAAACCCAGAATTAATGGACATGCTCCACCTCAAAAAATCCAAGTCCCTTAGAGCTACACACTCCAGGGACCTAAACTTCAGCACAAAAATAAATAGGACATGCTGGAGGGACAGATTCATTTCCCAGAGGCTCCCCTCACTCTGGAATAGAATCCCAATTCATGTTAGACATAGCTCCTCGCTCACCCTTTTCAAGCAAAATCTTGACGCGTGGATGGGAAATCGCAAATTCACCCCTGGGATCTCTTCTGTGTCCCTGCTAGACAGAGGCACAGTAAACTAATCTTAAAAGGGTACCTTCTGTCACCTACTTTACAGAGACACAGTAGGCTAATCTAGTAGGGAGGCAGAAGCCAAATACACTCTGGCTAGGCTTATAAATGCCTTAGGGCAGATAGCCTAGTATCTACCTATGAACCTATGAAAACTAATCCTCGCCTACTAGATCATTCATCTGATCTGTCTTAGCAGTTTCACACGTTACCCTGACAATGAAGACAGTAAAAACAGATCTAACCCCTTCTTCCTCACATAACATGTTAATTCAAATAGCACAGAAACTGACATAAATCATCATTATTATACAACTAAATAGTTGCAAAAAACTTACTCGGATTGTTTTTTTTTTTTTTACCATCCTGTGTTATTAAGTCAAACGTTTAACTCTTAGATTCATTTCTTTCAGTTTATCTACAGGACCTTGCCACTTCTGCATAGGTAGCTGTTCCATTCCCCTTTCCATCCTGTGTGAGTGGATTATGTCTGTTTTGTCCTTTACTGTCCTATACCTCTGAAACAGTAAAAACTGCAAGAAAGACCCATCCAGACAAGAGTCTTCACCAAATGCAAATGACTCCTTAAGGACATGTCTATATCAAGAGGGGTTTGGCTTCATTAGCCTGAATGTACCCATTAAATCTTAAAATATAAAAAGTTGGGAGCATTCAGAAGCCATGTAGTTGAAGCACTAGTATGTCCATAAAGGGTCACGTGCATATATCCCATGAGTCTCCACTACATTAAGTTTAAGTTATTATATAGTGAAGACACTAGTTTGGCTTGTTTTTTTTTTTTTTTTTTGCAGTTTTTATTTAATGGTTTGTCTGTGTGACCTTTTTTACCCTTTGGTTTGATACCTTTAATACAGCAAAAAAATAGTTCCTTTGCTCACTCACTCGAGATTTCTGGGATCCTCTGCTTATCTATTCTTTCAGGCTCTCAGACAGGCTGTGTATCTTGCAGTTCTCCCTGTTCTCCCTGGGATGTTGGCTTCTCTGAAGTTCTTTTAATGCATCCTTTGACTTTGTGAACAACCTTGCCCCTGAAGCTAAGAATATCTTTATGGTTGGTGGATAAAGCAACTTATATTTAACTCTCTTAGCTTGCATTGTCTTTGCAGCAGGATAAATGTTGGCCTCCATTTTCTAGTCTGGGCTGAGAAGTCCAACTCCACAGATACTGTTGAGTCCCACACTTCAATCTGTTTCCAGGCTTTCAGAGCTTTTGTCACATAAGTGGTAAAATGAGCTATTATTGGCTGCGGATTTCTTTGCCTTTCTCAAGTTTGAATCCAGGCTATCCTGTACTTTTGTTCTAGCAGTGTTTTCCCCTCTTTTGTTTGGGCAATTCTGCCAATTCACCTCTCAGTCTCTGTAATTATTGCCTTCTTGGCCTTCTGGTGTGCCTCGTATACAAAGATGGTTTCAACTTGCTCTGTCTTGTTGATCTACTGATATTATGGTCACAATATCCAAGTTATATTCGGAGGTGGACACTTTTGCTTTTAATTCTACATTTCCACGTATCAATGTTTGCATGAGACTGGAATGCTGGTTGACTACTTTTGTCATTTCCAGAAAGTTTTTGACATTTTCCTGCAAGTATTCCTCAAATTTTATATTTACTTTCTGGACCTAAAAAAAATTCTATTGTGACTTCTTTGTCCATGTTCTAATCATGATGGTTGTCCAGATTTTCCACTGCAATCTTTCCTGATGGAGTGCTTTTTGCAGTTTCGACTAACTTCACTTCACTTCTCAGGTTTTCCCTTTCTTCTTCATTCAACTTGCTATATTGCATGTATACAAGGAGACATATAGAATGTATTTTATCTATGTTAATGCCTTTTAAGATTTTCATTCAGTATGTGTCACACCAGAAGTTTTGTGAGACACTGATATTATTCTTCAGACTTTCAGATTTCATTATATTGTTGTATCTTAATAAGACTTACAGCAGCTTAGAATATGCATGCCTCATTTGCTATGAAGAGTCTGCAGGACACCCTGAAGTGTTTAAAGAGGGGCAAGTGTGTAGGAAGATGGTATTACATTAGACCTTTATGCTAGAATCCCAGTGCTTTCTGCTCCAGAATGACTTTTAGCCGTGAATTAGAAGCCTGAACAGTATATCTTTGCAGAGTTCTAAAAGCTGCAGCTATTCTACTTGTACTCAAAGCACAGACTAAAAAAAATCACAGTTCTCACTGTATGTTCTTATTTCAGGTTTGTATGTTGACCACGTATTATTTTTCATTTAATTTATCTGGGAAGCTTTCTCCGTATACACTCTCCCTCATATAAGATCATCAATATAAGGAAAAGGCACAACTGTTTGATAACGACCATTGCTCCTAGCTAACCATACTGTGCAGAGAAGGACTACAAACAGTTTTAAGTTTAGAAACAGAAAAAAAAAATGAATCAGCATACTGCTTTGCTGATGACGACCACCTATTTATCTGACCATGTAGATATTTTCTTCTAGATTCAAATAATTTTATAAAGTGTTTGAGTACTGATTAGAGGAGCAACAGCTGTTGTAAAAGACTTCTGGTGTTTGTCAGGCAATGTTCAGCATTTTATATTATTTTTTCCGCAGCCAGTACACTATACGGATAACAGTGTACTGGATGGTTTTATTTCTCCATGCTTCCTTTTTACAAATATTAACCTCTAATTTCAAACACTACTTAAAAAAAGAAGAAGAAGACCAACACTGGAAAAGTGCAACCTATTTCTGATTGCCACTGACTGTGAAATGCTACGTAGCCTGAGAATGAAGTAGTAAGTGCATGTTTTCTGAACCACGAATACAGAGCGATCACTGGAAGGGCCATGTCAAGCACTTACCCGAACCTAACATACCAGCTGCCTACCAGCATAATATGAACAGCGATTGCTATAGCCGCATTCCATGATAAACAAAACTGACTGCACAATATTTGGATTTTAAAACTTGTTTTATGTCTAGGTCATGTTAGTAGGAGTCTTTTAGTTTTAATCACATAGTTTTAGTTGTCTGGTTTCACATAGATCACCAGTTATATACATTTTTGATATTTATGAATCTTTTTTTCTCTATTATTACAGTACAGCTACCATTACCTGGTTACTTTCATTTATTCGAGATTGTCTACATTTTTATCATTCTGTAAAAATGTTGACTTTTTACTTAATTATTCTTACCCATATTTATGTTTTTCATCTAAATATTGCTGATGTTTGAGAGCTCATTTTGATATTTTTTTAATTCTTTCTTTGCTTCAGTAAATAGAATAAGGACGTGAATGCACTACAGAAGTTCTGACTGTGCAAGAATTACTTTGGAGGAGGTTCTTGTTAAATCTCACGGGGAATGGGCCTCTGCAAATAATTCGGTAATGCCCAATGAAAGTATTCAGCAAGTTCAACATGACACAAAGGTCACATAGAAGCTTCTGTTTTCTCATTTTCTCTTTTCAGTAAAAAATTACTGCACTGCAGGGAAGTAAGCTGGGGTTCATTTTCTGAAACCAGTGTGTTGTTCATTAGGATTCCCTTCTCAGACAAAGATGGATTACAATAATTCTGTCAGAACAATAGCTTCCAATAATGAAAAAAAGCTCTGACCAGAACTGAAAGATCACAGATGAAAACTGGGTATGAAACGTTCATCTGTGATTAAAATACATAAACAATAATTCTCAGTTCTGGAATGATCTGATACTGATAAACTGGCATTTATTGGTATCAGAGGCCTTATATTTAGAAACTAACTTGAAGCCTCAAATGTGTTTATGTTGTGCTGTGATACTTTTATTACTGAGCTGTACTACCAAAATTCAACCAATTATTGAGCTTTTGGGAAAACTACACTGTATTGATGGGAAACAACTTTAAAATAACTGAAAACAGTTGTCCGAGTTCTGAGATATAGATATGACAAACACATTGAGGAAAATATTCATAAATTTGCTGTGTACTCTTTCCAAATTCAGTTTGTTTAAATAAGTTTGATGTATTTTAATGTTATGAAACCCAGTGTTTTAAAAACTCAGAAACAATTTTAATATACGTAGGGGACTGGATTCAATAAACCTGCACTGTTCGGTCACGGTGTGTTCGCCTTGCATCCCACAGCGCACATAATAGCATGCCAATTTGTATTTAGTAAATGGATCTACACAAACTGTAGAGTGGCACAAACATGGCAAACATCATGACATTCTAATTAGTGCATTAGCAGCTGAATTATATGCCAATGAACTAATCCAAGATGGCAAAACTATTCAGCAAGCTATAAAGGAATCATGTGAGCTCGGTGTAGTCACCTGCCCTGTACTACAAAATATTTCAGAATACAGCCACAGAATCTACACCAGAAAGAAATGTTATGGAATGCTCCTGCTCTTCTGAATGTGCATTGTGCAACAGGCTCAACTCTATGCTGCTGCTGATAGACCTTTGGCAAGGAAGAGGAGGGTATTTAGAATCTGTTTAGCTTTTCATGGTCTGCATGAGGTGGAAATAGTAGAGAACTACATGGTGGATACAGACACACTACAGGAACTCTGCACTCTCTGTCATCCTCACCTGAGACCAAGGGCAAATTGAGGGGAACCCATACTGGTGGAGGCCAAGGTATATGCAGCACTTACAATTTTAGCTGCAGGAACCTTTCAGAGACCACAGGGGGTGCTCTGGAGGTGCCACAGGCATCAGCATCCAAGACTGCACACCAGTTCCTGAATGCTATGCTTCAGCATGCCAACGACCACATATATTTCCCCTGTACCTCCGAAGACAGAGCTAGAACTATGCAGAAGATCTACCCTGCAGCACACTTTGCTGAAATCTTGGGTGCGATAAACTGCAACCACATTGAAAACAAATCATCACCTGGAGAACAGGGAAGGGTCTATAGCAACAGAAAGGGGTCCCACTCCCTTAACTGTTAGGTCATGTGTAATGCTAGGGCAATCATCCTCACTGTGTGCACTGGGAACCCTGGCAGTTACCACAACTCTCATATCTGACATACCTCACAGCTCTACCAGAGGTTTTCCAGGGGTGATGTCCCACAAGACCATTTGCTGTGGGATGCAGCGTATACATTGGAGCCATGGCTGGTGATGCACATCAAAAATGTACACACACCCATGGAGGAATGCCATAATGAGGCACACACTCATACAAGAAACATCAGTGTGTGTTTGGGCTGCTGAAGTCACAGTTTAGGTGCCTAGATACATGGGGGGTGTGGGCTGCACTAAAATCCCAGTGCCTGTGACAAAATTACTATAGTTTGTGCTATCCTACACAATATCATCCTGTGAAAACAGCTACAGCAGGAACACCAAGGGGTAGGACCACACATTCCACCACCACTGGCAGGGGTACCACATCCACATGCAAGTGAGGAGTCATAGAGGGAACCCCCAACTGCTGTGGGTGCAGGTAGACATTGGATATGTACAATATGCCCTTGCCCTGGCCAAGAGGCAATGGATAGCACACATGCTGACCACCTAAGGGGTACGTCTTTCATTATATGCATGTACATAGAATACAATTGATGCCAGAAAATGTTCACAACCTTTACTTTCCCATATAATGGCTGTGTACTGCTAAAATAAGCCAGATTCAGCCCTGAATGACAACAGCTGTAACTAAAGGACTGTTAATGTAAGTGTGAAAACTGTAATATAAAAATAAATGTGTACGAACATGAATGATTGGCAGATACCTGCATAACTCGTATTTGTAAATGTAGCTAAGCATAATGTGTGTGAGTTTTCCAGTAATGCCATCAATATCTGATATGACTGACATCTGTAATATATACTTATGCAGTTTACCAAACAACATTCCCCGTGCAACTGAAATACTCAGTATAGAAAAAGCAGTCCAAAAAAGTCTGCTTATCCCTATATTCTCACAAGTGAACCAATAAGCATCTTTGAAAACAGCATCCTCTCCTTCAAGTTCTCTAGCTGCATGGTTACCTTTCAGTGTAGATTCAGCCCTCTGAGTACTCTGAAGGTGCAAATGAGGTGTGAACTCATTAGTAGCAGATATAAACATAGTGTCATCCCTGTACTATTATTAGGTGCTAATGGCTTGCAGCTGTGAATGATTACTCTGACTGAAGCAAAACACAGTAATGCACAGACACACTTCCCTGAAGTGGGTGTGTCAGTGAACATACACTTACAAAGTGTGGAAATAACTGCAGTGAGCTTTTAAACAAAGCCAAACATCCCATAGTATATTTTATTGGCATAATAGCACAGTTTCCTGCAATTGCTGTAAATTGTTATTCACTGTCATGTATTTGTGTCACACCATGACATACAGATTACACATGTGGTAGTAAAGCAGAGATAAGGGAAGTATTCCAGAATACAAAGAAAAGGGAACGTTGAAATAAATATTGTGTGATCATTCATTCCACTAAATATGTTATCTACACATTTACAATCAGCTGAGAATGTCCAACTGTATGAACTGTTTAATATTAGATATGAAATGTGAATTGTTCGTATGCACATTATTTGAGTGACATTGTAAAGCTGTGTCTGTGGCAAAGAGAGATAACCCACCCACTCCAACTGTGCTGTGTAAGTGCAATAGTCTAATGGTTCAAAAACAGATGTCTAATTGTTTATCCTTTGTTTCCCTTATTTTTATCTTATTTTTTGGCTTTAGCATGTGTGTGGCACTTGGGGTAGCGCAAACACAGTTCGACGCTTAAGAAAAAAGTGAACATTTTAATTTCAGTTGCCTTATAAAGTACAAACCTGCTTGGCTGCATCGTGCTGTGGTTAGCAACATTGACAGTAATGACTACAGAAATTCCACCTGCTACCTGACTGTTGCTGTGGTACAAGGTATAAATATATTACACTAAAAAAGAGACAACATAGGTAAAGCACGGTTGGAGTCCCACAGTAGATATTTTTACTTAAGAGGTGTCACAATGAGCATTTACACAACTAAAATATGTTCATTATTGCCTTTTACATTTGTGTGTTGCCTACATGTGCACATATAGGGTTCATTACTTAAGGAAAAAAAGTGAAAAATTTAATTAGGTTTGCCTACTTTTGTGCAAACAGGCTGAGTGGCAATGTACAGCCATCAGCAGTCTGGGCAATACTGAGTGTAGAAAATAGATCTGTTGCTTAACTTTCCATGTGGCAACAGATGTAAGTGCAGTGAGTTCATGGTCAGACTACAGGTAAGCCATGGTTCAAATTCAGCTCACTCTACTTTTAAGTAACGGTGTCCCACTGTCAGTTTTCACAAAACTTTGATTATAAAGGTAATACTACATATCAATAGCTATGTATAGCAGGTTGAGTGACAAAAATGTATCATTGCTGCTTGCATACACATACTTTTGTAGGTATCATAGCACATTAATGACTGATATATGAACTCCAGTTGATTATGTGTGCAATAGGCTTGGTATGACAATGATGATTATGTATTAAAATGCAATTGCATATCTCTAATGGACATAAAAGTTTGCTGATAATCATCTATATGCTCCCATAACCCAGTTATAACTGTAACACAAATAACTAGTCCAAACAGAAAACCCAAAAAATCAGAAACGAGCACCACAACATAGATACAGGTAAATGAAAGATTTATTTAGAGCTTTTGTCTCAATGGCTATGAGACTTCATCAGAATAATCCCATTAAAAACACAAAGCCATTTTAAACTATTTTCCTCATCACATGACACAAACTGAGGAAGGGGACAGTAATGAGAGTTTTGAAGGTGAGTACTAGATTCCTAGTGTTCCCACTTTCGATGGGAAAGTGCCTCCGATGCCCTCTACATATCCCCAATCATGGTGTCCCCCAACCTTTTTGTATCCATCACCATCTCTGTGTCTGTCTTGTATGCCCTGTTGTCTGTACTTGTTTCTTCATCTACCCTACCTACCTGACCCTCACATTCCTAGGTCCTTTCCCCAACATTCTTCTCTTTTTGAAACCACAAAAAAAAATTGGGCACCTATGCCACAAAAAAAAAATTCTCATACGTCACTCTCCACTTTGCAGATGTATGCTCTCAAAACACTTGATTTGGTCCAATTGGCTGTACAACATCATTGTGTTGTTGTCACCCATCCATGTGGTGGTGACAGTCCAAATTTATCACATTTTGTCTACAAGTGCACCTTGCTATAGTGAAAAAGTGGATATCTGTGGTTCTTTCCTAATTCCCTCCTGCAAATGCTTGTATTGCTTCACCTTTGTTCCTCCCTGTATTTGTAATACAAAAAACACTGTGAAAACTAGCAGAGAACCAACTAACGGACAATGGAATTAGTATTTTAAACCTTTATCTGAACACTTTCATCCACTCAGACTTCTTCAGAAACATAAAAAACACTCAAAAAACAGCAAAATATATATTTTAAGTTAACCAATAGAATGATAAAACCAATTATCAGTCATTAAAATCAATTTTTGTGTTATTAGTTCTTTGTTACCACTGGTTATTCTGTCTTGTTTTTTTTTCCCTCCCTGTACTTGCCACCCCATTTTACCACTTTCCTGTCAACCCCATTTTTACAAGTTTAATCTGGTCAAAAAATAGAATCACACACAGTACACATGGCCAGAAATGACCCATAAAAAAGCCTTCACTTTTTATCTTATCTGAATGGGAAAGGCAATGGGAAATGGATACGAAAAATGAATGGAAAGAATGCATCATCTTTTACAATAGGTTTGTGGATGATGTTATATTCCTATGGAAGAGCAGTATGCAACGCCTAAATGATTTCGTCAACTATTTAACAAGTACGACTAGCTTTTTAAGATTCGAAGTGAAAACGTCAGCAAGTGAGATCAAGTTCTTAGACATGAGAATTTCAATGAATAATAGCAAAGGAATTGGCACCACTATATTCAGGAAACCAAATTGGAGGAACCATATGCTATACTACAATAGCATGCACCCGAGGCATGTTTTTCAAAATGTTGTTGAAAATCAAGTGACCAGGATATCCAAGCTCTGTACTGACGATGATGATTTTCTGCAGGAACAAGGCAAACTCTTACAGAATTTTGCTTCAAGAGGCTATAATGAAAAACAATTAGTCATGAGTAAAGGCAAAGCAATGTCCATTCGATACAACAAAGGGCAACCGTACTACTTGAAACGGAAGCAGAGTGACGTGAAGAAAGGCGGGAACAGCAACAGTCTCAGATGCATGATGACGTACAGCACTGACTCCTTTGATGTCCATGAAACCATCAAGAAATTTTGGCCAGTCTTAACTGCTGACAGTAAAATTAATAAAATTGTAGGGGAAACACCTAAGTTTGATTATAAACACAAGAAGAACTTAAAGGATTTACTGTGCAACTATGATGGAATACCTAACAAGCAGTGTACAGAAGGAAGAAATATGTTAGGAACTTGGAAATGTGGCTTTTGCAGAGCTTGCAGCCACATTAAATGTTCCAACAGTTTTGTTCACCCGGTAGCTAACAAATGCTATAAGTTCTCTGGTTTTGCTAACTGCAACACCAAGAATGTTATATACGTTGGCACTTGTAATTTGTGCCAAGCCTATTATGTAGGAAAGACCAATAGAAAGTTTAAGGAACAGATACTTCGCCACCTGCTAGACATCAAGAATAAAGTGGTAACCAATGCCCTATATGGACATGTGTCTGAAAATCCAGTGCATTCATTTAACTTAATGGTTATCTCGAATGTGACTACTAACCTCCATGGAGGAGACACTGTCAACAAAACTGAAAAGGAAGAAAGCAAATGGATCATGAACCTTAGAGCTAATTTATTTCCAGGGCTCAGAAGAGTAGTTCCTATTAAACCTATTTTGAAAGAGAGAAGCCTAATTAAGAAATGAAATGGAGGCCTAAGGAAGGCGTGCATCTGATTGCTGTATGTGATTGGTTGAGTAATTAAGGATCTTTATTTAACAGCAGTAAGTCAGGTTTACACACTAGGATCTGAAGAAGGGTTTTTAACTGAAAGCGCTTGTCCTGTTTGACCTGCAACTTGAACAGCACAATTTGTGCTTTTTATTTCTTCATTTTATTAAAGCCTACATTTTAACAGAATTTTTCAGTGAACTTTTCGTTGTGGTGGAAGCCTTTTCTTTCATTTTACTATCACTTTTTATCCTCTGCATTTGCGCAGAGTTTGGCATTGTGTACTCATGCCAAGAGGCAGTGAATGGCTGCTCATGTCCTAAGGCAAAATCTGGTGCGTTTTTGCCATCAACCACACTAGTCATGTTATCTTTGCACAAAGGTGCTTAAACATGCTGTGCTATAGTAATGCAGAATTAAGACATTACTTTGAAACAGTTACTCTGACAATTCTTAGACTGCTGGATGTAACAAAGTGCAACTTCCTATGTTTAGTGTTGATGTAAATCACTTGACCTCAAATTTCTTTTTGCCTAGAGTATCAAGAGTTCGATTCTAGATACATCTCACATTATTTCATAGTGCAATGTCATATGTGCATGATATATTTACTCACCTACATCATATGTGCAGGATATGTTTAATCACACAACATCTTAAAATTTGCTACATTATGAATTCTCATGGAGATATATTGAATTCTTCTTCTTTTGGCTTTTCCCGGTTAGGGGTCGCTTCAGAGGATCACCTGTCCGCTCATGATTGGCAGTGGAGTTTTACGGTGTCGAGTTGACAGCCTGGTACCCAACCTTCCACAGAAGGCACACACACACACACACACACACACACACACATGTACTCATGCCTAGGGCCAATTTAGAGTGTCCAGTCCACCTACAGCATGTCTTTGGATGTGGGAGGAAACCGGAGCACCTGGAGGAAACCCACGTGACCACAGGGAGGACATGCAGACTCCGCACAGAAGGCACCCCAGCCGAGGATCAAACCAGATAACCTCTTGCTGTGAGGCAGAGTGACGTGAAGAAAGGCTAACCACTGCACCACCACAGCCACCCATGGAGATATTTGAATACTAGCCAAAAAAGTATTTGAAGTGAAATCCATTCCACAACTATGAGATATTTTTCCAAATTTGTTCTGCTTGTCATAATCTGTTGCCCTCTCTTAACCCTTCCTTACCCTATGTCAGAAACTTCATGCTACAGATTATGGCAGGTTAATAATGAGAACATGCCAAAAACATGGCCATGAATGTTCCTTTACACCAAACATCTGTCTACCCCTTCTCCTACATAAGTATGATACATCTGCCTATCAAGTAAACTATAAGGTGGGCTACGATTTATATAACTGCAAAAAACAATTCCCATATGGCACTATTATATTTCAGATGTCCCACATATTCTTCAAACAGATGTATATGGATGTATTAATTATTGTCACTCTGTATCTCCTCTGGCCTTATCTCATGCAATTTATGCTACAGAGCAAGACATATTCTGATTGAGAAGACACGTCACACCAAGACACCATTAAGATGTTCATGAATCTGCCAGGACAGTATCTCCTACGTCCTCTACATCATTATGTCTGTCATCACCTCCTCTGTCTCATCAGAATATACTGTAGCATATTTAGTAGGATAATGGATGAAATGTTCATCTAATATGATGGGGAAGCTGTCCTTACTGTAAAGAAGCATACTGCACACACTTTTCAGGATATGTGTCTCTTCACAAAGCACTAGCATATCTGCTGAGTCATACTAATCATTTCAAAAGCTGTACCACACCTTGTCATCTGTAGCAAGCTGTGCATACAATTAACTTCTGATTTGCAGTAAGGCCTGAAAAACAGCTCCTAGTTGTAGAACTGCTCTGAAGTAGGCATTACTGATACAGTTTGGGGAAGACACATACTTTAGTGTAGTCACTGATAGTCACATTTGTATTCCTGATCACATTTACTTAGCTAATGACATCCTGACATCATTTGTAAAAAAAAGAATGATTTGGATTTGAACCCTGACTCATCTGAGCTCTGACCAGGAGCTCACTGCTCTTACACCCTGTGCCACAAAGAAAGCTAGGCAGCAGGTATATTTTCCACATACTGCCCAGAATGCTGACAGCCATGCAATGACTCTGAGCCTGTTTGCCCAAAGAAAGGCATACTACATTAACTTTTTTTTAGATTTCCTTAAGCAGAGAATTGCATTTGCTTGGCACTTAATATCGCTCAAATGGGGAAAGCACGGCCAACAGTTATTTATGTAATAAAACTTTGCCTCCAACAGTTCAAAGATAGACTACAACATGCCCATCATAGTAGCTGATAGCAATTTCTCCAATAACATATCTTGCAAGCTTGACACATGAAACATTTGCAACAAACATATGCATTTTATAGTTAACCCTAATCAGGTCAGTTACTGTTCCCTATCTGCACACAGTCTGGCAATGAGCACAAGTGGACACTGCTACTTCACAAGTCCAAGTTGAATTCCTGAAATTTGAATCACACATATGCTAATACTTTGCCATCATTCACACAAATCAACTTCTCGGCAATGGGCTTTGTGAAAATTGTATACAATGTCTAACTCTGGTTGCTGGGCTGTAATCCTCCAATACATGGAAATGCATTCCTTTATACAAGAAAAGGGCAGTTAAATGTGTTTGATTGAACACATACTTTCTGATTTCCATGTGTGCCCTGTAGCAATGCACTTGTAAATTATATATTAGCACTTGGGTTTGTTAAACAGACTGCAGAATTACATAGCCTAACTGCATTGTTAAATTATCACATTCAGTATGGGTTTATAGTGAAAGTGAATATTGCTCACGCATGATCATATCCCATTGATATTGTCAGTAACATCCGAATATGAAGACACATAACTCCATCTTTGCACTACTGGTGTGTGTGTGTGTGTGTGTGTGGGTGTGTGGGTGTGTCTCATCTACACAACATCCAGAAAAATACTTCTCACTTCTGAAATATGCATTCATGACAGCCTATTTCAAATAGGTTACCAGAATGTAAGCACTTTTGTAAATTGCACTCACACAATCATATCATGAATCTTGGCTTTGTACCAAAGTCTCATAACAGTGTATGTTACCTGTGACACTATGATGATGTCATCCTCTATAAACTGAACTCTAACATTGTTAAAAATCAGACTTTATATCAGTGCAAGTGTTACACAATGTGGTCTCTATCTTTTGACACTAGATAGGTATGGGATCTAATCTATCAATAGTCAGTGTGTGTGTGTGTGTGTGTGTGTGTGTGTGTGTGTGTGTGTGTGTGTGTGTGTGTGTGTGTGTGTGTGTGTGTGTGTGTGTGTGTGTCCATGTCTGGGTAGGTTTGTGCATATTTAGATGAGCATGACTCCAGTTACAGCTGCCCTCACTCAAGTACAATTCATGGCTACATGACTCCACAGCAATGTCATACAGTCCTCCCAACATCTTCGTCTCAGCATACACTGAGGATGTCATCCTGTATAAAGTGCAGTCTGACACTGTTCAAATTGGATGTCTGCAGTGGCACTAGTGTTACGTTCTGTGCTCACTAGCTTGAATAACTAGACAGGTAGGAGATTTAATTTCACAACAGTCACCTTATGTGTGCCTGTTTGCGCATATTTAGATGAGCATGACTGCAGGTCCTTCTGCACTCACTCAAGTAGCATTCAGTCAATACTTTTACACTACTTTATGACTCCACAGCAATTTCATGCAGCCGTCATAACATCCTCTTCTCAGTATACACTGATGATGTCATCCTGTATAAAGTGCACTTTGTCACTCATAGGTTCATAGGTTCATAGGTAGGTACTAGGCTATCTGCCCAAAAGTATTTATAAGCCTAGCCAGAATGTGTTGGCTTACGCCGCCCCCTTACATTAGTTCCCTGTGCCTCTGTCCAGTAGAGCCACTGAAGTGATCCCCAGGGTAAACTTTCTGTTTCCCATCCACTCATCAAGGTTTCTCTTGAAGAGGGTTAGCGAGGAGCTCTGTCTAATGTAGATTGGAATCTTGTTCCAAAGCATGGGAAGTCTCTGGGATAGGAATCTATCCCTCCAACATGTCCTGTTTATTGTTGTGGTGAGGTTTAGATCCCTAGACCATGTAGCTCGATGGGATATGGTTTTCTTTAGGTGGAGCATGTCCATCAATTCTGGGTTGGATACGGCCTTGTATGTCAGGCAGAGATCACGTCTGAGTAGGCGCTATGCAACCGAGTACAGCTGGAGTTTCTTCAGTAAGCTGCATAGGACATCTGTTTGAGGCCAGTGATCCTCTTGGTGAGGTACTTCTGTGGTCTTTCCAGCTGTTGCAGGTGTTTTGTAAGGAACATCCCAAATGGGGCATTGCACTCTATGATGGGTCTGATGAGTGATGGGTAGAGGGGCAAAATGACCTCTTTTGATCTGGATGTGAACCCTTTTGTGATTAGGTGGGCCATATAGAAGGATTTTCTAACCACTTTGGCAATGTTTTTATCAAAGGAGAGATTACTATCTACTTGGGTCCCCAGATCCCTTATTACGTCTTCCGTATTTAGGGGACTACCACCTATGTGGTAGTTTGTGGGTACTTTGTTTTTTCCAAAGGGGATGACTATGTACTTTTTGGCATTTAGCTTGAGGCCATGATTTTGACACCAGGTATCCATCTCAGTGAGACCCTTTTGGAGGATGTCTGTGTCAGCCGGAGACTCAATTATAGCCCCTAGTTTGCAGTCATCTGTGAACTTGGTCAGCCATATTCCTCCTGTGCTTGCCTGTACCTCTGAGAAGTATATGCTAAACAGGAGGGGTCCTAGGACTGAGCCCTGGGGAATGCCACTTGTAACCGGTTTAGAGTCAGACATACCTCCCACAACTCTCACCATGTGGGTTCTGTCCATGAGCCAGTTGGCAACCCATCTTGTGATGTAGAGGTTTATGTTCAGGCTGATGAGCTTGTCTATAATACCAAAATGGGGGATGGTGTTGAAGGCCTTTGCAAGGTCTAGGTAGGCTGTGTGTACCATCTTTCCCTCATCTATAGCCTTGGTAACTGTCTCAAAGAAGTCCACCAGGTTTAGAAGGCATGATCTGCCCTTAACAAAGCCAAACTGGGTAGGGTCCAGTGTTTGAAGGTTCCCAGTGTCTCTGTTAATGAGTTCCATGATGATGCGCTCCATAGCCTAGCAGAAAAGTTCCGAGGGTCTGTTATAGCTCCACCTTTGTGGAGCAGAATAACTGTTGCTGTGCACCACTCTATGGGTACATAGCCTGTGGAGAGGCTGAGTTTGAACAGTGTGTTTAGGTGAATGGTTAGTTCGTCTTGAACACAGCCTGGGACACAGTCCGGTCCCATTGATGCTGTGTTTTTGACTTTGGAGAGGGCTGTTTTAACCTGAGTACCTGTGATTTCAAGGCTCTGCATTCTTCTGGTATGGTTATGGGCTCTTTTGGGGGTGAGAGGGGGGTGATGTTTGCACTGAACCTGTCAGCCAGGATGTTGGCAATATCGGTCGGTTCAATGTATTTTGTGCCATTCTGCACTAACTCTGAGCAGATCTGAACATTGCCACTTAGATTCTTGACATAGCTAAAGAATGTCTTGGGGTTATCTTTGGAGTCCTTGGCAATTTTTCTTTTGAAGCTCGCCTTGGATGATTTTATGAGGGATCGTAGTTTCTTGCTGATACCAATCAAAGATGTCTTCCCTTCTTAGGATTTCTACTCTTTTCTGTACTAGTTTCCTCCTTCTATTGTATATTTTGTTTATGGCAGGGGTCCACCAGGCTGGTTTCCTTTTCTTGGAGGAGTGAGTCTTGGTTTTGCTTGGGATAGAATGATCCATGCATTCTTGTAGGTGCCCATAGAATGCATTAGTAAAGGATTTTGCAGCTTGGACAACATTATCCTTTAGCATGGGGGCTTTGAAATTTTCCACCTTGGTCTTAAGTAACATGAAGTTTGCTTTTGAAAAGTTTTTCATGGTGGTTTCCTTGTCCAGGAGTGGGGGCAGAATGTGGATATCCAAAGTAATTTGTTTATGGTCAGATCTAACCAGCGAGGGGTTGACCTCTAGTGTGGAACACCAGTTACCTATGTTGGTGATGACCAGGTCCAGTGTTGTCACCTCTGGTGGGAGTGTTGACCAGTTGATCCAGGGCATTTGAGTTTATAAATTATAGGAAATATTGGACAAGGGAGTTAGTACTTGAGTAGTTCTCCCAGTTAATGCTTGGGTAATTGAAATCACCCAATATTAGGGTGTTTGGTAAAACCTTTATGTTTCTCAGTGTTTCCAGAAACGTGGAATGAGGATCCTGGGACATGGTTTGTGATCTGTAGCAAGCTACAATTTGAATTGCTGTTTTGCCCATTGTTAGTTGCACATGGATGATCTCTGAAGCATCGTGCTGTGCCACTAACCTGGAGGTGTGGGTATCCTTGATGAATATGGATACGCCCTCACCTTTTGTATTTCGGTCCAGGTTCTGTGGCCAAAATGTATGGTATGAGTTGTAGCCTGGTAGTGCTGGGGTGCTCTCTGGAGCCTTAAACCAGGTTTCTGTTACTGCACATATATTGATTTTCTCCATACCGAGGAGTGCCTCGAGTGCGTACATTTTGAGGTTTAGACTTTTGGCATTGAGTAGCATTGCCCCCAGTTTTTTCTTACTTGTGCTATTTATGATGGTGGGTTTGTCTTTTCAGCCTTGCCTAAAAAAGGCACTATGGGGAAAGCAATAGCCTTGGCCAATATTTGAAAGCCTAAGGGTGACAGATGCACGCCATATCTAGCGAAGCAGCGTGGCTTGTCGAGCATGACATACCAAGCGGACAGACACTGGATCCCCTTTGAATGACACCAGAAACTTAGCCAATTGTTGAAATTGATCATTTTTTCTTTAAACCATGGTATCATTCTTGGTAAGGGCAGTATGCTACTCAGGGTCAGGGTCATACTGGCCTGGGCTATGTGATCAGAGAGTTCTTCCATGTCTCTCTTCAAGTAGTCTTGGGAGGTACGGCTCAGGTCATTCACACCACCATGGACAATAACAGAGTCATATTTGTACTTGTTCTGGAGTGACCTGAGTTTTTGCATTATGTGGTGGATCCTGGCACCTGACAGAGAAAACAGTAACCTTCTCCTTATTCAGCCTAGTGAGTGGGATGTTAGTGTGCCTGACTATAGAGTCACCTATTACTAGTATGTTGGGTAGGTTATTTTGCCTTAAGGGCTGTGATTGCATGGCACACTGGTTTTGTGAAGTATGTGTTTCATGGTTTGTGTATGGGGGTGGAGGTTGCTTGGATGTCTGCTTTGGAGGTCTCTGTTGCTTTTGCAGATTTTTATTTAGAGCCTCCGAGTATGTTTTTGTGTATTTATGTGTGTTTTTTGCCGGTGCTGGTTTGATGGCCTATGTGAGAGTGGTGGTGTGATGCAAGTATTTCCCTTCTCTTCTTGATTGTCTGATCCAGTCTTGGGTTGAAAGAGCTTAGCCTCCAGTTGGGTTGTATAATTGCATTTCTCGCATGTATTAGTGTTTGGTGGTAGGAGGAGAGGGTTGTCTGTATACATGAGGCAGTTGTAACATTGCCTCAAAATGCCCAGATTCACCAGTTAGACTGGAGAGTACACCTGAAACTGCCCTTTGGACATGCCTGGATAGGTACAGAGAACTGTTTTACTCAATGGCTGGTAAGATCGAATAGAGAGCCTCGTCCTTCTGTACAGTATAGGGTAGGGTCTAGTGCTAAGGTTTATAAGTGTTTGCTATGAGTTTTGAGCAAGTGCTGGGCTGAGAAATGAATGGCTTGAGTGCTTAAGTTGAATGTTTGTCTAGTTCCAAGGGAAAAATTGAAGAGGAGACTTTGTAGAGCCTGGAATAGTTATACCCTAGCTAACCGGCACTGCCTGGCTCGCAAAACCAGGCAAATGCGGATTTTATAGCTGGGAAATGAAAGAGATAGAAATTAGCCCAAAATGGCCAATTAACTACTAATTTATGAGCTGAAACCACTCCTCCAGGGACAGATAGGCTGTGCAAAGCTTCCCCCTCTCACAGGTGAACAGAGAAACTTCCTTCTATCCAAGTAAGGTATGGGCAAACACAGAGATTTGTAACACAGCCCTGAATTCAGCACTAACCTGAAAACTGGACTATACTAGCTTAGAAAAGCAGGGAACAAGTATATATATTTTTTCAGAAAATAAAACAGATACAATAAAAAAAAACACTTTAAATGCACAGAAAAGGATACTTATTGTTATATATCTCAGATCAGAGTTGTAGTCAATGCCCCTAGTAATTATGTAGGAAGAACCACAAATACAGTAAAAGCAAATGAATAAAGAGCATTTTATATATATATATATATATATATATATATATATATATATATATATATATATATATATATATAAAACAATATAAAATGAACAAACTGATTTAAACAAGTTACCCAATTAACCAGAAAAAAAGCTCAAAACTGAGCCCTTCTCCAGCAGTCTTCGATCAGACAAGTTCTAACTGCACACTCCTGCCACTAGGGTGCAGGGGAACCTTCTCCAAAAAAAAAAAAAAGATGGCCTGGATCAGTGCTCAAGTTATACAAACAAATCTAGATTCAGCAGGCCTGAATCTGGTCTATACTACAGCAACAAGGTGCACCAATTTCAGAAAGAAACAGTTCAAATAAGCAGGCACAATAAGCCTGTGACCAGAAATTCCCAGCTCAGAAGGGCAGAATCCAGCCTCTCCTTCCACAAGAGTGCAGACCACAAACCTTATTAATGTAGAATAACTGGCCTGAAGCCCAAGTGCTTAAACCAGAACTAATACACTTTTAGAATAGCAAACACTGAGCCTTCAATCAGCAATTCACAGCTTAGAAGAATGTAAGCTACTTGTCTGCCACAACACTGCAGATGACAAACCTTCTTAATGTAAAACAACTGGTATGAAGCCCAAGTGCTTAAACCAAAAGACTTAGAATAACAGTTACAATTTAATCAGGCTACTACCAAGCAGTAATAAATGCAGCAGAATAAATAAAATTGAGTACTTTTAAGAAGAGGCAAAAGCAAAATAAAGTAGGAGGAAACACAAATACAGTAAAAGCAGATGAATAAAGTGCAATTTTTTTGGAGTAAGGTGCAAGGAGAGAGGAAGGAAGAACCTAAGTGGGTTGGCCTTCTCAAATCTTCTCTCTGTATTAAGTCGAGTGAAGACTAGACTCAGGATATGATCTCACTCTACTCAGTTAAGTGGGCAATGAGATGGACCCAGGAGGAGTGTTCAAATACAGACTTACAGGAGAGGTGGGCAATTCCAGAGCCACCAACACTATCACCAAGACAAGAACAAGGAGGGTGAGTGGAGAACTAACTGCAGAGAAACACACAGCACACTATTCTGTGAAAACAATTAGGTAACAGAAAAAAATGAAATGCAGTACTTTTAAAACTGCAAGTTTGTACTTAGAAGACAAAAATACAATACTGCAAGTTTGCACTTAACTTCAGCTTCTAATGCAGGTGATTGTAGCCAAACAAGTCTCTCAGAAGTTGAGCATAAAATGAATTCTCAAACATTGTGGCTAGCACTTAAAGTACAGAGGAAGCCCTCTAGGCTAACAGTTAAATATTAGATAACAAAGAAGTGAGAAGACCACCACCCCCTCTTATAGCAGAGAGACACACAGCACACTATTCTGAGAAAACAATTAGGTAACAGAAGAAATGAAATACAGTACTTTTAAAACTGCAAGTTTGTACTTAACAGAAGACTAAAATACAGTACTGCAAGTTTGCACTTAACTTCAGCTTCTAATGCAGGTGATTGTAGCCAAGCAAGTCTCTCAGAAGTTGAGCATAAAATGAAAAATGAATATGCTTCTGTTGTGGTGCTAGTATTAAGTACTGTGTTCTGCAGCTTGTGTGACTAGACAGAAAGGCATTCTAATCTCCCAGCATTTAACTTCTCTTTGTGTGTCTTCCTTTGACTATTAGTCTAAAGACAATTTTACAACAAGATGTGAGTCCACAGCTATATCAGACACTCATCCTAACATCTTCTTCTCAAAATAAACTGGTGATGTCATCATCTATAAAGTGCACTCTGATAGAGTGTAAATTGGACTTCTGTGGTGGTGCTAGTCCTATGGAATACAGCATGCATAACTAGACAGGTATGGTATTCAACTCTGACCTCAATCAACGTGTGTGTGTGTGTGTGTGTGTGTGTGTGTGTGTGTGTGTGTGTGTGTGTGTGTGTGTGTGTGTGTGTGTGTGTGTGTGTGTGTGTGTGTGTGTGTGTGTGTGTGTCTCTCTCTCTCTCCCTCTCTTCATTCAACTTGCTCTGGATTCAGACCCTATTCCCAACATCATCTTCTCAGCATACATTGATGATATCATCCTCTATAAATGCACTCAGACAGTGTTACAGTTAGATTTCTGCTGTGGTGTCAGTGTTAAGTACTGTGTTCTCTAGCTTGTGTGACCTACAGATGTATGGTTCTAATTTCACAGCAGTCAATTTGTCTGGCTCAGCAGCTATGATAGACCCTCCTCCCAACATCTTCTTCTTACCATACACTGATGATGTCATTCTCTACAAAGTGCACTCTGACAGTGTCAAAGTCAGATTTTTGCAGTGGTGCTACCATTAAGTACTGTGTACTTCAACTTATGTAACCTAGATAAGTTGGGGTTCTAATCTCCTAGCAGCCAATTGGTGTATGTAGAATTGGGTCAGCATAAGCCTACCGTCAGCTGTCTTTCTTCAGTTATCAGTCTGGAGACAATTTACACCAGGATGCAAGTCCACAGCTACACCGGGCACTCCTCCCAGCATCTTCTTCTTAGCATACACTGATGATGTCATCCTCTATAAAGTGTAGTCTGATATTGTTAAAGTCAGAATTGTGCAGTGGCACTAGCATTAAGTACTGTATTCTCTAGCTTGTGTAACTAGATAGAAAGGAGCTCTAATCTCACAGCATTCAACTTCTCTTTGTGTATATTCCTTTGACTATCAGTCTAGAGACAATATTACACTGGGATGTGAGTCCACAGCCATGTCAGACACTTCTCCCAACATCTTCTTATCAGCATAATCTGATGATGTCATCCCCTATAAAGTGCACTCTGACAGAGTGTAAATTAGACTTCTTTGGTGGCACTAGTCTTAAGTTGTATGGAATACAGTGTGTATAATTAGAGAGGTATGGTATTTGACTCTGACTTCAGTCAACTTGTGTGTGTGCAGACACATGTCCGCATAAGCCTACCTACTGCTGTCTTCCTTCAACTATCAGTCTGGAGACAATTTTACACTGGGACATGAGTCCTCAGCTATGTTAGGTACTCCTCTCAACATCTTCTTCTCAACATAAACTGATGGTGTCATCTTTGATGAAGTGCACTTGGACAGAGTGGAAGTTAGACTTCAGTAGTAGTGCTAGTCTTACTTTGTATGGAATCTGGCTTGCATACCTAAACAGGTATGGTGTTCAAATCTGACCTCATTTAACTGGTGTTTGTGGGTTAGTGGTGTATTACAGTCATTGTATGATATTTCAAATGTTTTGTCATTTGACTCCCACTCTGGAGAGCCTTTTACATAAGCCCATGAATCCAGCAGCCCTTTTTTTCCCCTCTGTCCACATAACATCCTTTCTTAGGAACACTGAGGATGTCATCATCTCAAAGATGCATACACATATCATGAAGCAGAGCCTGTCCATGACCCTCTACAAGCCATCTCCAGACCACTGGATGTGTGATTGCTAATTTACTCATGGGGTGGTGACCATGTCACATATGGACAGAGTTAGTCTGTAATAATATCAAATGTATACACACATATCCTTAATATCTTCCTCACCTAGAGATAGTGATTTGGGTTTAAACAGCATAATAATGTCTAGACTTGTATGGTCTCTTGGTCATTAGCCTAGTAATCTTCTATGACCTCATGAACATTGCACATGTCAATGTTGTTGCTGTCACTCACATGTGATATGTTAAGGTGTAGATGTACTGTAGCCCTACAAAGGTGTATTTCTATCTAGGATTTGAGTGACTGTATTAATGCCCATGCTGCCATTTGGTTACATGTTCTTTTGATAACAGCTGTAGTAGTATGCTCCCTGAGAACTGGAGACATGGGATGATGCTATGTATATTGTTGCCTTAATAAGGCATGTGCTCTGATAGTGGAGTATACCCACATTCTACACAATTCTTATTCATCCATCACAGTGACATCTCCAGCATGGCACAGGTGTGCATGTGTACACCTAGCATCTGGAAATGTTATCTGACATACAGCAATATTACGTCACATTGATTACATCGGGCCATACTCCTGAGTTCATCAACATGTTGTAATGATTCACTTGCAACCTTGGCAAATTCATTGTAGGCACTATTGTGTTGCTATTCACAAAGATTATATAGGTGTTTCCCTACAGCATTGTGTGACTGTCAGCATTTGTGTCATTAACTGTTCTGCATGAACCTCATCCACCTAAGTTGTAATGTGTCCATATATGATATCAGGGGCCTTGCTCGTGCATTTCAAGTGATAAATATATAGGCATATGATGAACAACTGCAGTAATGACATGAAATGGTTTATGACTGTGTTAACAGCTCCACTGTGTCACATATGATTCATACCCAACATTTTATTTAGACGTGATGTACAGCTTGAAGTCCAGTAGTAGCATAGGCACAGCTATAGTGTGACTGTACTACATCACAGACATAACCACTACATCACATCAGTTTTATCATTTGATTGTTTGTAGTAACACATATGGCTGTATTTTCATGGTAGTATAACATTTTCACTGTCAATATCAGGGGTACAGTGATCATGTGGTATACATGTTGAGGTTTGGCATGTATTTATACAGTGTGCTCCATGTATTGTTTGGTTTGTGTACAATATTACAATGACATATTCCTTCATCATTGACACTTGACTTACCACTGCTGCAATTTCTGTGCACATGGGCATAGTTGATGCATTGCCATCAGTCTCATATACTGCTGTGCCATTCATTATCACAGATCACTTCTTAATTCACACATTAATTGCAGATTCCTCATATGATATTCATTGCTATGACATGTGGTAGATGCATGCAATACCCAGTTGTGTGTAGGGAATCCACTTATAATAGTGTGGTGTTTATATGTGCTGTTATCTGTATGGTGGATACCTAAGTCAGGCAGGGATACTTTAGTCAAGTGTATCACATTTGGCACAGTGAGCATCCACATCTGGTAGACCATACAGAACTATTCTCTGGGATGCATACCCATTAGGATTTGACAGTTCAGACTTCCATTCAAGTGGTCTATTAGATGCATGCATGATATATCTTTCTGTGTTGCACCCAGTAAATACACAGGTCAATAACAACATTGATGGCATGAGTCTGATTTGTAGTGGGGGGAATTGTGGCTTATGTGTCACACAAACCTCTCAAGTCACCAGGATTGCACCTGATTTCAACTTCAGGATTAACACTGTCCATCTTAAAACTTCCAAAAAGTGGGCAGTTTTGAGAAAAGCGTGGTGAATTCCACTTATAAATTACTGACAGTCATTACAGTTGTACATGTCTCTTACTGCAGAACATGCATAGTAAGTTATAATCATGCATTCTGTCAATGCCGCAGGTTAATGGTCATAATATTTTAAAAGTGTCCAAGACTGTGCCTGTTTCTTTGTACATTTGTTCAGGAGTCAGTTGCTATGTGTCCCTGGTTGCGAGCTATGGTGACATGTCAGTCATATTCAAGGAAGTCATTTTGCAGATCTTCAGAGTATGCCCATACCCGCTGTTGTATATACTGTTCTTGCTAAGTGTCCTCTCCAGTGAGCATGTCAATGATGTTTATATCACAACCGTTCAACTCCACTGACATGTAACTTTGTGTGACTGTCACATATACACTATCATATGTGTTTATATCATAATATACTCACTCAGGAGGTATAAACAGCAGTACGTACTGTGCTAGCTACATATGAGCATAATGTTATACTGACTTGTCTTGGAGGTGCACATACATTGACAAATCATATTTTGGGGATATTTCCATAATTACCATGTCTTCTTCCTCTTTAATCATGCCTAAAATTTAGATCTGTGCCCATTTTCATCAGCACACTTTCCCTGCCCCATGTACTTTTCCTGTTAGTTGCCCTGGCCGTTTACCTTCCCTCTCCATTATTTCATAATTATTTTACTGCACATTGCACTCAGCACACTTTACTGTGTTATTACTACTGTTATTGTAGTATTTTCACTCCGGTAGTCATTGCAGCTGTCCTCGCAATCTCGTGGAGGAAGTGTGCTCATAGGCAAACTTGAATGCCTCTTCTTTCTGTGCTTGAGTGGCATGCTTCGTGGCCAGCAGGACTACTGTTGGCCATGAAACATTGCTTCTCTTCATATAAGTGCAATTAGCAGCATGAATATGCAGTTAGCACTCCTGCTCATTGCTCTAACATGTAAACTTCTTGTAGGCCTTGTGTGAAGCCTACATGGAGTTAAGTTAATCCCTGGGAGTATGTTCTTATTAATTAAGCTTGTTGCCATGGTGAGTGGATTCATCCTAAATGAACTTGTCTCAGCCACAGCATGGAAAAGACAAATTTAAATATATGAATTGTTATGGGTGCAATGCAGTGTACAAAAGAAAATAAATAAATAAAAAAGTAGCACATACAAAAACATGCACACTGATACTTTCTACAATAAAAGAATGTTGTTACATAGGAATAGTAGGCAGGCAAATATTAATATGTATAGTAGCAGAATATAAGTACTCTCATCATTCCTAAGTTGTCTAATGAAAGAGAGAGAGAGAGAGAAGAAATGCAATAGTTAGAACTGTTAAATAAACTGTATACACCAAGTGAAGATATCAGCCTGAGGAAAAATATGTAATCGGTGAATTAGCAGAGTCAGTGTTTTTCTGTATCTGTCTAGGTTATTGCAGGTTGTTTAACCAGGAGCAGAATCCTTTTTTATTTATGTGGCTGTAATAATGTTGTAATGCATGGAGTGCCACAGTTATGCTCCAAATTTAGGAAAGAATTACTATGTTAAGCATCTTTCTGACATAGGAAAGGAGCTTAAGAAAGTTTTGTTAGTGCCTTAAAGTGCTAATAATCTCTAGTCTTATACAAGAGGATATCAGGAACAACCATTGAACAATGTCTGCTGCATTTTCACATTTTAACAGTTATACACTTCACTGTGACATATTCACAATCACAAAAAGGAGTGTGGTAGAGTGAGATGTCTAACAGAATTTAAAGCAGTTCATTAATAGATGGACACTGCTTCTACCACCTGTCTACATGGTTGTACTCTTGCCTATCTTTTAATGTGTAAAACACGTTGTACTTGTACTCCATTAAGTAGATATAAGTAGATGAACCTCTATGCACTATAACAAATTATTAGTGGGTATCTCTGATCATAACTACTTGTGTATTCTCAACAAGAATGTCAGTATTTACATTTCAAGCTTCACTTCACTTTGCTGTTGCAGTGAATTTCTTGGCAACCGTGTCTTGAATACATAAAAAGTTGGTTTTGATCATAGACCTGAACAAAAATCTTGATTTGTTTCTATTATAATGGTAGTTTCTAATATAAACTGTATGTGCATCTCATAACTTAGCGCCAAGGAAAGAGAATGAATGAATAGTAGAGCTTATTGTTTGGTCAGTGGGAGACTGTAGTATTGTTTAAATGAGTAAATAGCTGGTATTGTAGGAGTCTATACAAGCAGATAGTGATTCTTTGTTAATGCAGCAAAAACATTTGTTATAATTTCTGCTAGCAGATATTTATTATGGCAACATACTTAACTTGCACATGCTATGTACAGCTCAGTATCATTATGATTAAGCCATTCTGAAAAACAAACACGAAAACAATGATGCTTCAGAAAAGAAAACATTTACCAACAAAAAGGGTAAATGAGTCTGCAACCAACAACTAGAGATGCACAAGTGTAAAAAAATAGTAAAATAATACTACACAAGCACATGCAGGCATGCATTTTATAGATGGTGCAAGTCATTAGCATAGCAGCTGGCATGCTTTTCTTTAATTTTGGAAGTTCAGAATACTTATGTTCTAGTCCCACACCATGGAAATGGCTTCATATTCCAGCCAAGACAATGAATGAAAGGAATGCTATTTGCGATGAGCCATTATGTGGATGAGATGTTAAACCTGTTGCAGAGGTAGTTTAGGTGACTATTGTACTGCTTATGGAAGTTGTTCAATGCACATTAGAAATAACAACAACAGCAACAATAAAATTATGCAAAAAAGTATCTCAGCTATGATTCTGAGAAGTTGTGAAGCACACCTATGAAAAATGGAGAAGAGGCCACATTAATCTTAAAGAAAGGTGCAAAATGCTGGTTATCATCTGCATAACAATGATAATTCAGTCCCTTCCTTCAAATGTTTTTCCAGCAGAAGCAAAACACAGAAAAAAAGGGGAACTAAGAATAAATCCATGAGGCACCCCCACACCATAGAGGCTGGCATACTGGAGGGCTAATTCAAGAAACCACCTTCTACAAATGCTCTAAGAGGCTAATCAGATGAGAACAGAAGTTAAAAAAAGATACATGCACACCAGCAAGATATTATATTGCACAGAACTCAGATGTTGCTGAGAGATCAAGGAGGACCAGACTCAAATGAAATCATTTATCTCTTCCAAATGGAAGGTCATTAACTACTCTCGTTAAGGCAGTCACTGAGATTGAACTAGTAAAGATTTAAGAGGTCTTGAGAAGTTTGAAATTGTACAGGCTGTGCTGTGGCCACTTTTTCTTTTACCTTACCTACCGGTTGGAAATAGAATAATAATTCTCAAGACTATTTAGACCCAAAGGTAGTTTTGTATGAACAGGATTAATCAAAGGCTCTTTTAAGTTAGATGAAAGGGGGAACTCACAGGTCAGAGATTAAATGGACCATGGTGGTGTAAACCTTGACTCTAGATGATTGCCACTGTAAAAGTGACATCCTGACCCCATGTGCAAAAAATTGGAAATTAATGGATGGATGGACATCTAGACAATATATAATCAATGTGGTGGACACTTGGTGTCCAAATTGATAACCAGCTCAAATTCAACTCCCATATACAACTAAATATAAAAAAACCCCATCAAAAACTTGGTATGCTCTATCGGCAAAAGCACTACCTTACACCTGCTACTAAAATCACTCTTTCTACTTCCTTTCTTATCCCCTCACTTCTCTATGGAGCACCACTTCTAACTAACATACAGTCCTCTCTGAAAACACAACTCTCCTCTTGCTATAACAAAATTGCCAAGTTCGCTACCAGCCACAAGTCCTCCACCCACCACTGTTCCTCTCTCCAACAACTACATTGGCTAGAACTACCCAAGCATCTCACCTATACTCAACTAACTCTTGCACACAAGCTAATTTTCAACCCCTCCCTCTGTCCCTCCCTGTCTTCTACCTTTAAAATGCATCTACCCAATAGAGTATTAAGGTCTAACAACCAAAATCTATTAGAAGTCTACAAACCAACTCGTCCCTCAGGCAAAAATCTTCTATCACATGGTTTAGCACGCCTCTGGAACTCCCTACCTCCATCAATTCACCTCCAACCATTTTTCTTTCAAAAAATCCCTTCATTCATATCTAGTATCCCAGTGGGAATGCTCTTGCTTTCACCCCACATAACTAACACTGGTAATTTCCATCTTCCTTTCCTTCCCCTATTTACACCTGCAATATTTCCTTAGAATTCCTCCTATCTCATACACTCTTAGTGTTACTGTATCCACTAGAATACACCACACTGTACCCTTTACATGTAGGATTGCTGATATGTAACTGTACTTCTCATTAAGTACTTTGAAACATTCCTTCTTTGTTTGTACCACCTGTATGCTACATTACTAGTTTGTATTATTTGTAAAAGTTTCAGCTCTAGTTTGTACTAGCTGTATTGTTTCCTCTAATACTTTGTAATTGTTTGTTTGAATCTCTTACTCTTGTATAATTATCATGATTAACCGATTGTAACTTTGATTGTTTGGAGCTTTTCTCCCCAGGACTCCATTGAAAACGGGTTCTTCTTGGCCCAATGGACTATCCTGGTAAACCAACTGAAAATAAAAATAAAATAAAATAATAAATAAAATGTATTTAGATTAGGGTCCATCCTGCAGGGTAAGGAATTAATATCTGTGATCAGTTTTAGATCCTCTGGTAATCAATATAACTAAACTTGCACCATAGAAAATCACTAGCTAATGTAGTAGATCAGTGTTGTGCTCTATACAGGTGTTGTGGAGAGTTTCTTCCTTGTCAAGGTCATCCCTAGCCTCAAAAAGTGAGTGAGGGTTTTACATTCTGAGGCTGCTTTATGAATAATAACATAGAGGATTCCAGAATAACTTCTGAAATGTAAGCAGCTATCACAGTGAGCTTCTCATCTAGAATATAGCAGTGCTGGTTTCTAATAAAATGATATGAACTTATGAAACAAGTTTAATGAGGAAATTTATATTAGGATGAATACATGTTTACAACAAGAAATCCCATATCTTGCACTCACAATTTAAAGATTGTTCTCAACATAGAATTTGACTACTACTTTCACTGTTCAGAGCATGGCGGTTGATTCATGGCATGTTGCAATAGTCCTTTTCTTAGAGAAATATATCTGACTTTTAATCATGTAAATCAATAGTCTAGACTGAGAAGAAGTCATATACCAGTTCCTGTCAGAAATAAATATAATTCAAAATGTGAAAGTCCTATGAACCCCTGCATCTGGTGCACATATATCATTCCCCCTTTGAGACTTCATTTCAAAACTTTCAGGCCATGACTACTGGACTGTCAGCTATGGAATAAAGATAATTGCTATTCTTCCCTTAGGAATTTCAATGCAGTCCAGTAATGAAGCTGATGTCTACACATTGACTTTTCTTGGTGCCATGTTTACAGTTACAAAACAATGCTGCTTTGTCTACAGAAATGCATAGGACTTTTTTTTACTTCTGACGCAGTGACAACATAGTTAAGGTATATGCTGCATCACTACTGCAATAGCTCAGCCTAAGCAGAATACTTATCCAATAAATCTGAGTGTAATCCATGATGTCACATTGTGATAGTGAAATGAATGTGCATACCTATGTCTGTGAGGCAGTATCTTCAAACTCCTTTAAGACTTCTTTCAAAATATTTCAGAATTGTCCTGCACATGAATGTACAAAATGCACCTATAACTGCCATTCCTTCCTTAGGGATTCCACTGCATGTCAGTTCTGAAAATTTGCAATGCTTATCAGTTCTTACTATGACTGCAGCATATTATCTTACTCAGGAAAAGAAGTTTTGGTAATTTCAAATCTGCAGTCACAAAACATGTTCTTAGTTTGGGGAAATATAAGATTTTTACTTATAATGTAATCACAACACAATAAAGATATATTCTGGACATGGGCTGAATAGAATCCATGGACTGTCACGCAAGTATAATGCAATGCGGCAGTCTGACACATTCTAACAGACATATATATTATTTGTGCAGCCCATAAACACTGGATTATATCTTAGAGACAGTTTGACATTTTAGTTAAATACTTTGGAAAACCTAGAAAATAAATTATAAACTCAAGTCAGTTTTTGAATTTAGGTACAGAGGCAATGAATGTTACATGTTGAATTTCTGAATGCCAAGTTACAATTCCCAGTAATACTTTCTGTTTTACAATTTTTTATTAACACTTCAGATCCTGGAAAATAGTTGTATGTTATAAAAGAAACAGGATTATGTTTTTACGTGTTATGCATTGATGTCTGTGAGAAAGAAGACAAACATCTGCATCTTTGTTGTGAAATGATTCTAAGGGAGTTTTGCATTAATGGAATGTTGTAAAATTCTAATGATAAATTAACAACTTGAAAGCCAAATCATGGGATGTTTCTTCATTGTGTTTCTAAAATAACAGAAAACACAAATTTTAGCTCTTTTCACATACATTTTATCCAAGTAGAATGGACCACTTTGCTATGACCATGAATAACTTAAATAATTATCCACAAATAAAAGCTATTTTGATCATTTTTCTTTTCACACAAAGATTCTACAACCCTACATACATGTATGCACTTTTCCTGACAAGCAAGATGTGTGATAGGTGACAATAGCAACATATTTTCACACACAGTATGTCGCCTACCAAAAGGCAGCCTTGTTCTCCATACAGCTTTGATATCTGATTGTGATTAAACTAAATAAATAATGCCCAAAGCAATGTATTTCAACTTGTTGCTCACACACACACACACACACACACACACACACACACACACACACACACACACACACACACACACCTCCCTGATATCTCACATTCAGAATTATCTAAAGTGCTTATGTAATTACAATTTGTTTTCACATAAACCTGCTCTTTTAAAGATAACCACTTTCTATGTACACCTCTGATGCTTTAAACTAATTGTGGTGAAAGTACATAATAGTCATGAGAATGTATTTCATCTTCAGCTGTCAGTTACATGCATTGTTCCATAACACAACATTGACCAGTCTAGCATGCACAACTCAAACTAAAAAGTTCAAAAGCAAGCAACACAATGTGAGTACAGGACAACCTTATCTTTATTAAGTGTTTTCATCTCCAGTAGTTACAAGACTTCATCAGAATAACACCATTAAATTCACAAAACAATTTAAAACCTTTTCCCTCAACATGTGACAAATTCTAGCCAATCAGAAATTAGACCCTGCCCTGTAATCATAAAAGCAATCAGATCTCAGGAAACCCATATAATCAATTAAAAATACAAAGAATGTTAAACACATAATTACAGTCATAATATATAACCTCACATGCTCGTAGAATTTCATACCTACCATTACAATAATATATAAATATTCAAAAAAGCCCATAGATTTATTTTTAAAATGCAATTAATGGATAACATTTCATTTAAACCAGGAGCTTCTGTTACATTAGTTTTTAACTGCCACAATAGCTCTCAGTACTCCAACCATAAATCAAAAGCACCCCCTCTTGGATTTGTGGCTAGTTTGTCAATGCCAAAAAATAAGAACTTATGACCTGGAAATTCACCAACATGCTTTGTTAAAGCATTATTAGTATTGGATCTTGTAATGTTTTATTTAACATTTGTTTACCAGGAAAATCTGACTTGGAACAAAGCCAATTTTCAGTGGAGACCCAGGGAGAAACATTCCAGATATATGTCTTTGGACCATGAGAAGAAACCGAAGCACTGGAGGAAACCCACACAAATGCAGGGAGGACATGTAGACTCTGCACAGAAGACACCCCAGCCGAGAATCAAACCTGACAACATCTCATCGCAATGTAAAAACCTTGGCAATTTTGACATATATCAACATAAACAATCAATTTTGTTTTACAGTTGCATCTGAATTTATGTTGTACTGAGATGTTCCTGATCTGAATACAAATACTTTCTAATATATACTTACAATAATTGTTGCTCCCACACTTAAATGAGCCCCACTTGATATTGGAATACTCTATCTTGGTGGATCCAACACATTCAACCACCGTTTTCAAACACACACCCTTCTTAGCCACAAACTTAGGTGTCTATCCCAGATCATTAGACATCCCAAGATGGTTAGAAATAGCCCAATTCTTCTTGATACATTTTTAATTTCCCCATAATCCACACTAAATTATGTTTAAAAAGCTGTATTTTATCATGTAATTGTCAAGCATATACTCTGCCTCCTGATGGGCAATAATAATAATTGCCCTTTGTTTTTGCACATAGCTTGCACCCTAAAATGCTAAACACATTCTGTGTACAACTCTGTCTCACTGTGAGGAAAGTGAAAGACATAATGGACACAATAAAGCATTTTAACCTGCTGTTCACTTATGCATAAACTGTCCCTCGATAATCCATATTAATAGTCTTTTAAAAGTGACCAGACACTCACGCTTTGCCTTCACACAAAGCAAGCTTCTCCAAATAAAGCCACTTTTTGCATATATTTATATTGCTTGATTGTGATGAAGGTGAAAGAAATTTTAGTCACAGAAATATATTTCAGTTTGTAGTCAGATGTGATCACCTTATTTTGATAAAGCATATCAGGGGACATTTAACCACACTTTGCTTTCAGAATAGCCAGTAACATCCTAAAACTCTACTGTGTACATCTCTGATAAATGAGTATGATGAAAGTAAAAGAAATAACCACAATAATATATTTCCAACTGCTGCTCACAGACACCTATGCACTGTTGATCCAAAAAATAACAATGATTTTTTTAACAGTGAACATGTAAATGCCATTTGTTTTTACACAGATCTTGCTCTTCACTCCAAAATATCCCTTTAATAACCTCTGATGTTTAAATATGAAAAAGTAAAGACATTTAGGGCCAAAGTGATGCATATCGGTTTGATTCTGTAAAACAATGAAATTCAGAAAAGGATTACTGCTCAGTGTAATTGCCTATTGTAGATCAGCAAGTTACTGCAACTGAGAGAAAATGTGATACAGAGATAGCTATGGCCACAATGAGAAATGCCTCATTATTGGCTCATTAGTGTGTCAATTCCTAAGAGCTGCTCTTGGTTTGGTTACTTTACCTGAGAGTTGCAGAGAATCTGCTGCATCTAAAGCCATCCGCTACTTTAGTAGAATTTCAAACCTGAACTGTTTCCACTGTTGCTGTAGTACTTAAACTGTATCTGCTACTTTTATGGGTCAGTAATATCTGGATTGTGTGGTTTCCCTGCACTTGAGCTCTAAACCCAGCATTTTTTACATTAAGATGTTTTTCTGACTACACCCTTGTGGCAGACGTGTGCTGTATAGTAAAACTACCGAGTTGGGAACTGCTGTCTGAAAGTTTATTGTATGTTTTCCTGACTGGTCTGTAGGCCTTGTTCTTGTAAAGCTTGTTTTTCTGATTCTGTGTAAGCCCAGTGTTTGCGCTAGGATGCTCTCCATGCACTGGTGGTTAGAAGTGCCCTGTATAGACACAAGCAATATCAAGTAAAAATTTCCCTTGGAATAACTATCTCTGCAACCTTCCCCAGTCCCCCAGCTGCTGTAGGAGCATCTGAGTTGTGAGCAGAACAGCATTGCCTTATTGGATAGCTGCAGTTCACACTGAGTATAGCATCCATTCTTCATCTGTGTGTTGTAATTCCAGTCCAGTTAAATTTCCCCACTATTATCCCTGGTTAAACCCATTCTAAAAAACTTGAAACCATGGATAGGCACTTTCCTGTTATCTCTGTGTCCAGCCTGGTAGACATGATCATCTTGAGGCAATGTAGCAATTGTCTCATGTATATTAACAACCACTTAATCCTAAAACAAACACAGTTTGTGAGAGATGTAGTTACACTATGAAATTTCAAACACAACTCTCACATAGTGACAAATCAAATGACAAACAGGTTGTTAGCATACGCACATCATTTCCCTCACTAAATATGCTCTCGACACATAAACTCATCTATGTGGAGGTACTCACAAGTAACTTAGCAAAAAAAACACATGCCAACAAAACCAAGTCAACACCAGCCACTGCACATAAAAATGCACATCACAGTGTCTCCACAAGCAAGCCCCTATGGTGAAACACCAGCCATTCAAACATCTTAGTCATAGGAGACTCTGTCATGAGACAAATGGACTCCCCCCTCACCAGGTTAGATAAAGACAGGGTTATAGCCAGTTGCCTGTCAGAGGCCGGGATTCACCAGATCATGCAGGCACTCTGGTCACTCAAACACAAGTAACAGTATGACTCATAGTACATGTGGGTGTGAATGACCTGAGACATACCTCCCTGGACTATATTAAGGGAGACATGATGGACCTCTTTGAATACATGTCGCAGGCTGGTATGAGCCTCACATTGAGCAGTATTCTATTCTCACCAAGAATTATATCAGAATGTAAACAGAAAACGATTGACTTCAATAATTGGCTAAGTTATTGGTGTCATTCCAAGTGGATCCAGTATTTGTCAGCCTGGGATGACATGATTGGCAGACCTCGATGCTTTGCCAGAGATGATCTGCACCTGTCATCACTAGGCTGCTTTTTTGGCAGTTCCAAACAAACAGACGTACCAACATGACAAATTTTTTTAATGCCAAACTGAAAGTGCTACTGCTCATTGATGGGAGTTTTAATAAGAAGCAAATAAGATATCCGCCACGGAATCCAGACACAAAACGGAGGTTGTTTCAAAATGTAAAAATCTTTTATTCCAAACGAAACCAAGAAGAGTATCCACAAGCGCTTTCACTTGGATGTTCCAAGCTTTATCAAGTAGTTTTAATGTTCCAGAACAACTGTTTAAATAGTTGGTAGGCTCTAATTAAGCCAAAAAACTTGTACTTAATTAATCAATTGTCATTAGTAATTAAAACTCTTGTAAACCAATATTAAGCACTAAAATTCAGCTACCATTGCTGTTTACTATATGCTGCATACAAATTCTGCAGTTTATTATTTGTTTAAATACAAATCAGTGCATATAGATGTCATTACAAAACACAATGTTTCTTTAAACTGTATTTTGAGTTTAAACCTGTTCAGTGCCTTTTAGATGTATTTGTCTTAAAAACATAAATAAAACAAGTGTTACACATTGTGTGTTTTCTAACCCTCCCAACCCCCCCCTTTTTCATATGTAATTTTCTCTTATTACCATTAATTTATCTTACCAAATAAAATGTAAAATATAAAAATGTAGAATGTATATCACCATTCTAATAAATTTTCTACAAACTTGTGTTGTAGCAGGTAGATTATAGTCTGGCCCTTCTCATTTTTAAAACTGGCTTGATACTAATAGTATCACCTAAACCGGGCCAGTTACTGGCATCTAATCTCAACTGCCATGTTAGCTCTTTGTAGTGGACTCCCAGTCCCCCTGCTCAACTACCATAAATTTAAAATTATGGTTTGGACATGTAAGGGAATGTTTTTATAGTGCATTAGTTTCTTTGTTCTTTAAAATGCTCATACATTCTTTTTCTAAGTTCCCTTTCCGTCTTACCAATATAAAAACTTTTGCAGAACATGCACACCACCAAATATACAACCCCCTTAGAGTTACATGTAAAATGTTTGGGGGATTTGATCCTCATTTTTCTAGAAGGTAAATATACCCCTGTGTCATTCATAATAGCATGACATTGGTGACAAGCTCCGCATTTAAAAGTACCCAATTTCTTTGTTACACTTCTGTCTCTTCCTTTCCTTTCAAACATCTCTTTGAGATTTGTTCCCTTCTTTTTAATAAATGTTGGTTTGTGAGGTAATATGTTCTTTAATTCTTCGTTGGACATAAGTACTGGCCAACATTTACTAATAATCCTTTCATTTTCAAGGGCTTGGTCACAGTGTGTATAAATGAATTTGGGTCCAGCGAGTTCATTCTGTTTAGTAACTATGATTTCACTGTTTGTGTCCCCCTTCCCCACCAATGGGTAATATGTTATATTCATTTTGTCCATTACTTCTTTCAGTAATACCTTGAATAAATCCAGAGGGTAACCTCTTTCTGAAAACATGTTTTGTAATGTTTTAACCTCATTAGAAAAATCCAACTCTGTACTACACATTCTGGACGCTCTAATTAGTTGTCCCTTAAGAATGCCCTTTTTATATTGGTAAGACGGAAAGGGAACTTAGAAAAAGAATGTATGAGCATTTTTACGAAATAGCAAAGAACAAAGAAACTAATGCACTATACAAACATTCCCTTACATGTCCAAACCATAATTTTAAATTTATGGTAGTTGAGCAGGTAGAACAACAGCCTCGAGGGGGGGACTGGGAGTCCACTCTCGAGTACAAAGAGCTAACATGGCAGTTGAGATTAGATGCCAGTAACTGGCCCGGTTTAGGTGATACTATTAGTATCAAGCCAGTTTTAAAAATGAGAAGGGCCAGACTATAATCTACCTGCTACAACACAAGTTTGTAGAAAATTTATTAGAATGGTGATATACATTCTACATTTTTATATTTTACATTTTATTTGGTAAGATAAATTAATGGTAATAAGAGAAAATTTCATATGAAAAAAAAAGGGGGGGGGTTGGGAGGGTTAGAAAACACACAATGTGTAACACTTGTTTTATTTATGTTTTTAAGACAAATACATCTAAAAGGCACTGAACAGGTTTAAACTCAAAATACAGTTTAAAGAAACATTGTGTTTTGTAATGACATCTATATGCACTGATTTGTATTTAAACAAATGATAAACTGCAGAATTTGTATGCAGCATATAGTAAACAGCAATGGTAGCTGAATTTTAGTGCTTAATATTGGTTTACAAGAGTTTTAATTACTAATGACAATTGATTAATTAAGTACAAGTTTTTTGGCTTAATTAGAGCCTACCAACTATTTAAACAGTTGTTCTGGAACATTAAAACTACTTGATAAAGCTTGGAACATCCAAGTGAAAGCGCTTGTGGATACTCTTCTTGGTTTCGTTTGGAATAAAAGATTTTTACATTTTGAAACAACCTCCGTTTTGTGTCTGGATTCCGTGGCGGATATCTTATTTGCTTCTTGGTCTGTGGTTCTACATTTAGTTTTAATAAGAAACTGCACTCCCAAGAAGCACTCTTTGCCTTGGAGAATGTTCATGTCTGTGCAGTTACAAAGACGTGGTTCAGGGCTGTGGAAAGCCCCCCCAGCAGTGCAAGGCTGGAATGCCTATCACACATTCAGACCATCCTCTGAAAAGGAAAAAAGAAAACAAAATGAAGAGGTGTTTCCATTTATATAAAAGAAAAATCACACCTCTAGACTGGTCAATAGGATGACATGCTTGAGCTGCTCCATGTCCATTGGCAAAAGGAAAAATCCCCCACCATATCATTGTTAGCTACAGGTCCCCAACAATGAACCATGAAAACTACTCTGCATACCTAAAGTTACTAGAATCACTTACCTCTCAGCCCAACACTCTACTCATGAGTGATTATACCTACCTTTCCATAAACTGGAAAACAAAGACGAATATTAGTATGCAGGCTCAGAGATTCCTAGACATTGTAAAGACAAATGCTTTAGAATAGCTGGTCTACACTTCCACTAGGGGCTCAGATATCCTTGACATAGTACTCACAGACATGGAGGAGTGTTGCACCCCTCCCAGTGTAATGTCTTTATTTGTAAGATCAGATCATAAATTGGTCTCCTTTGAAATAAATGTAATGGTAGAACCCCCATTAAACCCTAAAACCCTAAAGAATTTTTTTCCAAGGCAAATTATTTTCTATTAAATGATAGCATATGTAATTTTAAAGCTTCCTGAACCCCAAAAACATGAAGGCTTATGCAGAAGTATACACAAATGCCCTGTATAACCACTTAAACAACTGCATAGAAACAGCAGTACCTGACCAAACAAAACCCAGGTCTAACTGGAAAAAAGCCTGGTGGACCCCTAGCATAATTAGACTATAGAATAGAAGGAAGAAATTCCTGTCTAGAAGTAAGAGCGAGGGTGCACAACAGAAAAAAATCCCTCATTAGTCTCATCAGGCAAATAAGGTAACTAGTCAAGTCTTCAAAAGCTAAATACGAGATTAAAATATCCTCCCAAGCAAAGGATAAATACAGTGGAAAGGATAATCTTGGACCTGATTAACAACAGCATAGGAAATCTCCATAGTCTAGACCCAACCCAGTCTGGCCTTGTCAAGGGCATGTCCTGCCTGCTCAATCTGGTGGACTTCTTTGACAAGGTCACCAAAACCATGGATGAGGGTAAGACAATGCATACTGCCTAACTTCACCTGGCCAAGGCATTTGACACAATACCCCACTCTGATATTATAGAGATACTGACAAAATTGGGCATAAACCTCTACATTAACAGATGGATAGCCAAATGGCTCACTGATAGAACACATGCTATTAGAGTGGGGGTCTCACTCATCTTGTGCAGTCAAATAAGGAGATGAGGCTGGGTGCTCATTTAAGTAGTTTATTACACACAAACATATTAGGATGGATGACTGGAACATTAAACTAAGCAAATTAACTAACTGACTGACTGCTACACACATAGATGCTTTCAATCTGGCAGCTCACTCAAAATGTCACTCTTGCTTGCATGTGCTCAGTACTTATATGCATGTGCTCACTGACTGGAATGGCTCTTAAAGGTATACACACACTCTGATCTACATCCTCCCTCTTTGACTGTTCTGTCCTGCAATGAAAATGACAACTGGATAATCATGCAATTATATAGATATACACAATCAATAACAATCATGTCCAGGTTGCTGTGTATTTGGGATTAGGTCTTAAGATACTACCTGACCTCGTAATGTAATAATTAGAACTGGGTTTAGCAACAAGGGCAGTCACTGGGAATGTTCTTCTTGAGGATTTTCATGGGTAGTTTCAGGAACAGGAACAGATGATGAAGTGTTCTCTGGAACAGAAACATTAGAGAAATCACTCTTGAGAATTAGAGTCTCTGTTACAAGCAAAATGTTGCAACACTGGCTTGTACACTGGAAGTAACTGTTTCCGATTCTGCCTGAATTCCACACCTTGTGACTCAATAATATACGATCTCGGTTCCTCACACAAACATTACACAAGTCCTAGTTGGCTGAATCATTTTGCTGTCTACATCCTCACTATCTCTCATTCTTTTAATGGATTCAGAGGCTTGCTGGTTTTGTCATAGCAGGACTTTTTGAGACAAATGCTTCTTTAGGGGTTGAGCTTTTACTGTTTTGTTGTTTTTAGCTCTTGGAACCAACAAATTCTTACTGATTGGCAGTGTGGTTCTGGTTTGTCTCAACATTAACCTCTGGGCAGGTGAACTAAGAAGATTGTCGCGAGGTATGTTTCTGAGATTAAGAAGATTAAGGAAAATATCAGTATTGTCACATTTAGACTTTTCCAACAGCTGTTTTGAACTTTGAATTGTACATTTAGCCAGGCCATCTGATTGTGGGTATTCAGGATACTAGTACCATGAATAACGTCCCATATTTCAGCAAATCTTTTAAACTGCTGACTTGTAAACTGTGCACCCTTGTAAGAAATGACTTTGTGAGGACTACCATGGACAGAAAAATGTCTCTTCAACTTCATAATGACAGTATTGGATGTCAGATTAGGAAGTAGGTCAATCTCAAACCAATCTGAATAACAGTCTACTAACAACAAGTAATGTTGACCATTCCACTCGAAAATATCTGTAACTACTGTCATCCAAGGTAGTTCAGGAATCTGGCTAATCTGAAGTGATTCTTTTTGTTTATGCGGTTTAGTACTATTATAAACAGAACAAGCTGAAAGTTCTTTCTCAATATCTTTTGACAAAGAAGGCCAAAATACTTGTCCTGTCACCCTTCTTTTGGTAGAATCAGTTCCTGGGTGGTCACGATGCAAGATCTTAATATACTCTTGTTGCAAGGATTTTGGAATAATCACTTTTGGACTTTTCATAATGATACCATCTTCCATCAAAGTCTCATCTCTGTAAGGAAAATACTGCTGCACATCTGATGGTAAACAAGATTGCTTTTACGGCCATCCTCGACTGATAAAGTGGTTGTGCTTCTGAAGAACTGGATCTGAAGCTGTGTGAGTTCTGTGCTCATCAAGACATGTAGAAGAAAGATTTCTCACTTCCATGACTTCAAAATCAGGTTTCTCATTTTCATGCTGTTCAGTGTTTTTTTTTCTGGGTGATCTGGATAAAGTATCAATAAAGATAAAGAAGGTTGCCTTTTGTGTAAACCTAGTGAAAATTGTACTTTTGAAATTTCTACATTATACGTTGCAATCTCAAAGGAGCTGTGTGCATTGGTTTTCTCAAAATAGTGACCAAAGGTTGGTGGTCTGTCTCAGTTTGAATAGGTCAGCCATAAATATAATCATGGAACTTTGAACATGCAAACACAATTGCCAAGAACATGTTCTCTATTTGAGCATACTGCATCTTGGTCTGGGTTAAAGTTATAGATGCATAGGCAACTGGTCTGCCCTCTTGAAGAATGACTGCACCAAGACCAAATTTCGAAGCATCACAGGGAAGAGTTACAGGTTTGTGAACATCATAATATCTTAAAGTGGGTGGGCTGGCAATTCCCTGTTTCAAAATATCGGATGCTGTTTGGTGTTGTTCTGACCAGGACCAGGTTACATCTTTGCATGTCAGCTCTCTTAGCAGTGTTGAAAGATCACTCAAATATGGAATAAACTTGCCCAAATAGTTGACCATCCCAAGAAAACATTATAAGGAAGTCACATTGTCTGGGGCTGGTGTCTCAAGAATTGCAATCTGCTTGGAAGGATCTGGTCATAAGCCTGAACTGGTAAACAAATGACACACATAAGAAATTTCTTGTAGGCTGAACTTGCATTTCTGAGGATTCAACTTAAGATGCACGTCACAAGCATGTTCCAGAACTTTCCTGAGGTTTCTATCATGTTCGACTTCACCACTGCCTCCTATAAGAATATCATCTACTATTATAGCACATGGATAGCCAGAAACAATTTGCTCCATCACACATTGAAAGACTTAACTGGCAGAATTTATGCCAAATGGCATTCTCAAAAATCTGTACATTCCAAATGGTCTACTGAAAGTGGTTAGCAATGAAGATTTTTGGTCAAGCAAAATTTGCCAAAATGAACTTTTCCATCTAAGACAGAAAACACAGTGGCATTTGGCATAACAGCAGCAACTTCTTCAACTGTACACATTGGATGATGAGGTCATTTTAGTGCTTTGTTCAAATCTCTGGGACCAATACATATTCTAATATCAACTGAGCTTTTCTTATGAGCTACCACCATGGAAGATACCCATTCAGTTGGTTCTTCTGCTGAACAAATTACTCCTAGATGTACTATTCTGCTAGCTCAGCTTTGATTCTGCCTTGCAAGGCAACTGGAACTTCCCATGCTGTTCTGATAACTGGGCTTACTTTGTTGTTTAACTTCATGGAGTACACAACTGGGAGTTTGCCTAACTTGTCTTCAAAAAGATCACCATAGTCAGAAAAATAGCTTGTGCAAAATTGTCCTTCTTACACATAATTACATGGTGGACTTCTGCATTAAAAGAAAGCATTCCCATTTTCAAACTGTCTTTGATGCCTAACACTGACTGCACATGCCTCTTGACTATGGAAAATTGCAAGTCATGGCCGTTCCCAACAGAGTAACATGAAAGCAGTGCAGAGCCTTCAGTTTGAATTTCTTCATCACCATAAGCAACAAGCTTCGCACACTTTGCCAGATCAAGCTTCTCATTAGTTCGTGCTTTGACAAACATTTCTGCTGACATAATATTCCACTTTGAATCAGTATCAACTTTGAGCTCTGCAGGTCTCCCATTAATCAGAACACTACAAAATGCTTCATTCTTTGGCCACAAAAATACTGCATTGACTGTTTCATCAAGCACAGTCATACCATCAACATAAAAAGTAGGGTCGCAGCTTTCTAATTCATCAACTTGCCTCTTTGAATGCTCTGTTTTAATAAAATAATCTGCCCCTTTTGATTTATAGAACCTTTTGAAATGATTCCACTTTTTACATGTGTGACACTGCTGACCAAAAGCTAAGCACTTTTCTCTTTTGGGCTGATAGCTACCTCCACAATTATGACAGTTGACTATGAGGCTTGCCACAGGTTTTAGTGTCACCACTCTGCTTCACTGAGCATGCTCTGAATTTTACTGGAGCTGCCCTGGAATTTGCTAGAAAGGCTCAGGGTTTCACTGAAGCAACCACATCCTTAGGCCTGTATCTTTTAACCTTGTGCAGCATACTATCAATATTAGCACTAGGAGGCACTGCAAGTATGATTTTCTCATTTGTAAGCATATTTGTGTTTTTCTGTGAGCTCATATATCTGACAAATCTCTATGGCCTTATTCAAAGTTAAATCACTGTCTCGAAGCAAAATCATTCTCACTGCCTCATTTTTAATACCACACACAAGCTTGTCTTTTATCATATAATCTCTTAAATCACCAGATCTGCATGTTTTTGCCTTGTTTCTGAAATCAGTTATATATGCTGTAAATGTTTCACCAGGCTTTTGATATCTTGTGTAAAATAAGTGCCTTTCCATTGTAATATTCATTTTGGGGGTCACACATTTCTCTAAATTTACATTTTAAGCACTTAGACTCTTCCCATGTTTCAGCCGATACCATAATATGGCAGTCTTCCCCTCCCCTGCACACACAGCTGGGGCATACACAAATGAACGCTCCCTTTCAATGGCTTCTAAACCAGCTAAATTAAGCAGAATAAATGCCTTTGTATGTGTGTCTTTATCAGAAAAAGCAGCCTGTATGAAAATATCATAATCTTGCTCAAACACTCACCAGTTTTCAGCAACATTATTATAAAATATAAGTGGAGCGAGTCTGCGAAATCCTTCTGCAATGTCAACAAAATGCTTTTGTAATTATGTTCAAATGCACACACACATATCAGGTACTCAAAAAAATATTTAGCTGCACCACAGTCTCTTCGAAATGGCTGTATTTTGTGAAAAAACTGTACTGTAATACTGCACAAACTTGCAAACACTTTGCCACCTCATATATCTCAAATAGGTTTAGTTAATATGAAAAAGAACCACACAGCAAAAAAATTGTCTTTTTCTCTTTTTTATACATTTTATGCTATTCAGAAATTATTTCAAGCACTTTTGTAAGCATTTTGAGTATTTTTATCAATAAATCATAGTTTTGAACATTTAATTTAATTAGAAAGTAGTTTTGAACATTTGTTTTATATTCTTTGAGTAAAAAATAATTTAAATGAGTTTTAGTATCTAGATTTGCCTTTCTGACCTGTTTGCAAGTTGTTTGAGCAGAGATGAATCACTCCTGTATATTCCTCCAAGGGAAACTGCGCGCCGGATGTTCTTGAAGAAGAAGCTTTGCTTCGGACCCCTTTCTGGCACTACATCATTTTAAACATGCAGCTTCTGACACCATGCTGCTTGTCTTGTTTATTAAAATAAGACAATGAGGCTGGGTGTTCATTTAAGTAGTTTATTACACACAAACATATTAGGATGGATGACTGGAACATTAAACTAAATGAACTAACTAACTGACTGAGTGCTACATAATACATGCTTTCACTCTGGCTGCTCCCTCAAAATGGCACTCTTGCTTACACGTGCTCATTACTTATATGCAGATGCTCACTGACTGGAATGGCTCTTAAAGGTACAACACACACTCTGATCTACAGGGGGAATCTACATACAGTTAAAGGTCAGTCACCAGTGGAGTACCCAGGACTCAGTGCTGGGTCCCTTCCTGTTTGAGATATACATCTCAGAGCTCAAGGCAAATGTAGCTGGCCTTTAGCTGACCAAGTTTGCTGATGACTGCAAGATGGGGGCAATCACTGACTCCTCAAATGGTGATGATATTCAACATAAAGGTCTGATACAGACTAATGATTAGTGTCAGTGTAATGGCCTCAAGCCTAATGCAAAGAAGTACACAATAATACTCTTTGGAAAATCAAATACCCCTGCAAATTACAACATGGATAGCACACCCCAAGGGTGGCACCAATGGTGAGAAATCTTAGTACTCAGATACATATTAATCTGAACTTTAAACAACATGTGTCCATGGTGGTGAGGAAATCCCTTTCTGTGCCTCAGTCTATAAGTAAGGGCATGGCATCCAGATCTAAGGGTATGATAGTACCACTATACTCAGCCCTCATCAGACCAATAATCAAGCAAAACACATCCTTTGATCTGTACTTTGCCAGGCATTTACAACAGTTGGAGAATTCTCAGTGGTTTCTCACCAAAAAAACACAAGATAAAAACAACATGTCATATGCAGACCAATTAAAAGCCCTATCACTGTATTCAATCTCCTAATGATTACTGAGGGGTGATCCATTCCTGACATAAAAGGCAGTCTCTGACCCAGCTCTGATGGAAATGTTGCATATTCACAAAACTAACTGCTCCAAAGATCTAAACTTGAGCTCTGACATGAATAGATCATGCTGGAGAAACCGATATCTGTCCCAGAGATTGCTCCTCCCCCGGAATAGGCTTACTATTCATATGAAGCAGAGTTCTTCCCTGACCTTCTCTTCAAGTGTAGTCTGGACCAATGGATGGGAAATCTCACATTCACTCCTGGGGTGGTGCTTATGTCTGTTATGGGCAGAGTCAGTCAGTAAAAATAGTCAAATTCCTGCTTGCTGACCCTTGGTATCCCCTGTATATAGAAAAATGGCTAAAATTGGATAGGCTTGTAAGGACTCTTAAAAACTTATCCTAGTAATCTCCTATGAACTTATGTCTCTAACTCACACACTAGTCAACACTAGCACTATCAGACCTGATGGCACTATTGTGCTTCCTAGCAGCCCATGGATCACATTGGCAAAGGCATCACCCACACTATCATACACACACACACACACACACACACACACACACACACACACACACACACACACACACACACACACACACACACACACACACACACACATACACACACACACACACACACACACACACACACACACACACACACACACACACACACACACACACACACACACACACACACACACACACACACACACACACACACACACACACACACACACACACACACACACACACACACACACACACACACACACACATGGACAAGCACACATGAGCACGCACATGTGCACACAAGTGTACATACATCTAGGCTTGCAATTCCTGCCCAACTCTGCTAGTACCAGGCAGACACATACTTGTAGCCCCTACAGGCAAGTACACCCATTTACTCCCTATAAGAAAACCTGTGCAGCAAGTACTCCTATAAGAGTAAATGGATGATCACCATGTTTTGCAGTGGTCACTTTTTCCAGCAACAGTGAAGTTTTATGCAGTCAGTCAATTGGTAGTATTAATTGCAGCTGCTTGCAATTCTTGGGGAGAGCACATGGCTATTTAGCATTAGATGCTCCCTCGGACTGCTGCACTGCCATGCAGCTCTGCCAATGAGATCAACCACTGCACTGAGGCCCTTACTAGTGGAACACCTCAGTGGTACTGTAGTCTACCAATTTGAGGAATTGCTATGAGAAGTAATGCAGCTATGTTAAGGCTTCCTACTCATAGTAGACCTTTTTAATCTCATCTACATCCCTACCATTCACTTCCCTCATCAGAAAAAATGTATAATTAAAGTGACTGGATCATAGCTCTGGGCAGTATATGGTATTAACACTGCCCATAGACATATCTGTTTTTCACATAAGGCCTGCTCCTTCCTCAAATTTGAAAAAAAAAAAAATTAAAGGAAAGATTGGCAGCAACAACAGGAACAATATATTAATGATATTAGGCACACAGTCATAAAGATAGACTTTGGTTTGCTGCTCTAAAATAGTGCTCTATATTCTACTCCACAATCATCAAACTAGTAATAAAAATAATATCAATGAATAAACAATCTGACTAGATCATTGCTGTAGGCAGCATGTGCAGTTATCACTGCAATTAGACCTATATGTTTTCCTGACAATATTTTTATTTTTAGCAATAAATGCAAGAGAAAACCATTCCAGATGATCTGAAACACCTGCTAACACATTAGCACTCCTTGTCAAATGGCTAGAGATCAGCAGGTGACCACTAAATAGTAGTACAAGGTGGAATGGCTAACCATGTATTGCTGGTATATGCTAGGGGGAGATGGAAGATTGCATTCTAATGTGTAAAATGTACTCTAACTTCTGGTTTGTGTTTTCATTAATTCCATCCAAGGGGCTTGCAGTAAATGGTTTTACTTTTTATTTTTTTCCTTGCAGTAAATGATTTTATTAATACATTTAGTGCACAGATTAAATTATTTGCTTTCTCATCGCTGAGAGCTGTGCAGTGGATGGCTTTTTATTTTAAGACTGTTTTAAAAAACTTAAAATAAAAATAAAAATATAACCAAAAATAAATCATTTTAACACCCACAGATGTGGGTTTAAAAAAGAAAACTTTCTTAAAACATGAACCACAACTTAAAATGGTACAAACAGATGAAAACAATGAACATTATTCTCAGAGATGCCATATTAAAAATGAATGTTAATGGGAAGGACTGGCCAATGAACAAAATATGGGAAATGACACAAGTTTGCTGCATTATTTTAAAATCTGCACTTAAAGTTACATTTTAGTCGAATTTGATCGAAAGTTTGTTGTTTGTTTGTTTAATTTAACTGTGGAGGCTGCCCACTAAAGTGTGCTAGCCTGTGTAACTAATTTATCACTGTTCCTGCATTTTCTGTGTGTTTCTACCAAAAAAAAAAAAAAAAAATAATCCTTGTTTTCCCGCCTTCCTCAACTAGTTTAGACCAGTTTACAGGCATTGCTGTATTCTGGGCTGTGGTGTAGTTCCTGTGTTGTCCATTACCTTACTTGGATAGAAGGAAGTTTCTTTGCTCACCAGTGGGAGTGGGGAGCCTTGAGCAGCCTACCTGTCCCTGTAGGAAGTGACCTCAGCACAAGAAGCTGTAGTAATTGGTTGTTTTGGACCATTTCTAGCTCTTTTGTAGTTCACTGTTTAAAATCCGCCTCTGGGCATTTTTTTCTGGCTATACTACTCAGACAAGCTCCTCGTGGGTCTGCAGAGTGGTCCTAGCAGCAGGGAACTCAGAAAAGCGACCACTTTCTGGATTTAAGTATCTTTGCTTTTTTTTCACTTGAATTAGCTTCTGTAGCTTACCTTGAACTAGCTTGAACTGTTTTTTAACTGTTTGCTGCATTATTTTAAAATCTGCACTTAAAGTTACATTTTAGTCAAATTTGATCGAAAGTTTGTTGTTTGTTTGTTTAATTTAACTGTGGAGGCTGCCCACTAAAGTGTGCTAGCCTGTGTAACTAATTTATCACTGTTCCTGCATTTTCTGTGTGTTTCTACCAAAAAAAATAATCCTTGTTTTCCTGCCTTCCTCGACTAGTTTAGACCAGTTTACAGGCATTGCTGTATTCTGGGCTGTGGTGTAGTTCCTGTGTTGTCCATTACCTTACTTGGATAGAAGGAAGTTTCTTTGCTCACCAGTGGGAGTGGGGAGCCTTGAGCAGCCTACCTGTCCCTGTAGGAAGTGACCTCAGCACAAGAAGCTGTAGTAATTGGTTGTTTTGGACCATTTCTAGCTCTTTTGTAGTTCACTGTTTAAAATCCACTTTGCGGCTTTGCGGTTGTGCGCATAGTGCAGCGCCGGTTAAACAAGGTTAAACTTTTTTGGCTCCGCCAAGTCTGCTCTTCAAATTTTCCCTTAAGGAAGCTCTACTCTTAGTATAACCAGACTACTTACTATATTATAAGCCTAGCACTTGTTCTCAGTACTTCTCTACTAAGTAAGCACTCTCGTACTAAGTAAAGCACTACATCTACTTACCACCCTGTGAATATCCACTTCCCTTAAAGGTACAGCACTCCCTTATACAGTTCTAGCATGTCGAGTGGTAGATTACTGGCATCGTCTCCAGTTCAGCTGGTCAATCTGGATATCTTGAGACAATGCTACAATTGTCTCATGTACACAGACAACCCTCTCCTCCTCCCAACAAACACAAATACATGTGAGAGATGCAACTATATAGCCAAACTGGAGGCTGAACTCTCTCAACTCAGGGCTGGCATGACCAGACAGGAGGAGATGGCAACCACACACACAACAATCCCAGTCCCACATAGACCTACCACAACTGCAAACCAAACACATAAAAACACAAAGACATACTCGGAGGCTCTAATAAAAAACTTACCAAAACAACAGAGGCTCCCAAAGCAGACACCCAAAAATCCACCACCTCAAAACAAAACACAGGCAACACATACTTCAATAAATCAGTGTGTCAACCAATCACAGCCCTTAAGGCCAAACACCTTGCCTGATACACTAGTAATAGGTGACTCTATAGTCAGACACACTGATGTCCCGCTGAGCTGGCTGAACCAGGAGAAGGTGACTGTGAGCTGTCTATAGGGAGCTAGGATCCGCCACATAACACACGCACTCAAGTCACTCCAGAGCAAGTAGAAATATGACTCCATCATTGTCCATGCTGGTGTGAATGACCTGAGATGTACCTCCCTGGACTACATGAAAAGAGACATAGAGGAGCTCTCCGATTATGTAGCCCAGGCTGGTATGACCTTGACCCTGAGCAGCATCTTGCCCTCACCAAGAATGATACCACAATACAAAGACAAGATGATCAGCTTTAACAATTGGCTCAAGTACTGGTGTCATTCTAAGAGGATCCAATGTCTGTCTGCCTGGGATGACATGTTGGACAAGCCATGCTGCTTCGCAAGGGATGGCTTACACCTGTCACCTCTGGGCTTCCGGATATTGGCTAAGGCTCTTGCCACCCACATAGTGCCTTTCTTAGGCAAGGCTCAAAAGACAAACCCACCTCCTTAGAAAACAATAATGGAAAAAAACTAAGGGTAATGCTGCTCAATGCCAGAAGTCTAAATCTCAAGATGCAGGCACTTGATGCACTCCTCAGCATGGAGAACATCGATGTCTGTGCAGTAACTGAAACCTGGTTCAAGGCTCCTGAGAGCACCCCAGCATTACCAGGCTACACCTCGTATCATGCTTTTCGCCCCAAAACCGGGCCGAACCACAAAGGAGGAGTGTCCATATTCATCAAGGACACCCACACCTCCAGGTTAGTAGCAACACATGAAGCATCAGAGACCATACAGGTGCAACTAACCATAGGCAAAACTGCTATACAACTGGTAGTATGTTACAGACCACCCTCCCAATCTCAAGAACTCCACTCAGCCTTCCTGAAGACACTGGAGGATATGAATGTATCACAAAATACCAATATACTGGGAGACTTCAACTACCCAAACATAGATTGGGTACATTATTCTAGCCCTAATACCCTAGCCCAAAGGTTCCTGGAATTCATAAATTCAAATGCACTGGAACAATTAGTCACCTCTCCCAAGGGGGGAGATAATATACTAGACCTGATCATCAGAAACATGGGGACAAAATGCTCCACACCGGAAGTATATCCCTCACTAGTGAGATCTGACCACAAACTAATCATCCTGGATATACATATCCCACCTCCACCCCCAGCACAAAAGACCACAATGAAAAACTTCTCAAAAGCAGACTTCACTCTTCTTAAGACTGAGATGGTATCCTTTAAGCCCACTGTACCAGTGGATACCACATCCTACAATGCCGAATCCTTCACAAATGCTTTCTATGGACATCTCCAAGAATGCATGGATCATGCAATCCCAAACAAATCCAAGTCCCTCTCCACCAAAGGTAAGCGTCCTGTCTTTTGGACCTCAGCCATAAACAAATTGTATAACAAAAGAAGGAAGCTACTGCACGTCAGAGCAAAATCCCATGAAGGGAAGACATCTCTGATCAACATTAGCAAAAAACTACGTTCTCTCATAAAAACATCCAAGGCCAACTTTGAGAGAAAAATCGCTAAGGACACTAAAGATAACCACAAAGCCTTCTTCAGCTATGTTAGAAACCTGGGCAGAAACCCTCAGATATGCTCAGAGTTGGTTCACAACAATAAAAAATACACTGAACCCACAGATATTGCCAACATTCTGGCTGACAGGTTCAGTGCAAATTTCTCCCTCCTTCACCCCAAAAGAAGAAATACTTATCCCAGCTGAATGTAATCTGCCTGTCATCTCAGATGTCCAAGTGAGAACCACCCTAAACAAAGCAAAAAACACAGCATCAATGGGACCTGACGGTATCCCGGGTTGCGTGTTACGTGAACTCCAAGAGGAGCTAAACCCACACATAAAAATGCTATTTAACCTTAGCCTTACTTGGGATATGTACCTGAACACTGGCGTACAGCAACAGTGGTCCCACTCCACAAGGGGGGTGCCTCTACAGACCATGGAAACTACTGCCCCATAAGCTTAACCAGCCTGGTCTGCAAAGCTATGGAAAGAATCATTATGGAACTCATAAACAGAGACATAGGGGACCTACAGACACTTGACCCCACCCAGTTCGGCTTTGTAAAGGGCAGATCCTGCCTTTTAAACCTGGTTGACTTTTCGAAACAGTCACTAGAGCCATTGACGAGGGCAAAGCAGTCCATACAGCATACCTGGACTTGGCTAAGGCCTTCGACACAATACCCCACTCAGGCATCATAGATAAGCTCAACAGCTTAAATATAAACCCTTATGTCACTAGATGGGTTGCAAACTGGCTAAAGGACAGAACCCATAAAGTTAAAATCACTGGAGCAATGTCAGACTCAAAGCCAGTTACAAGTGGTGTCCCACAGGGATCTGTCCTGGGACCCCTCTTGTTCGGCATTTATTTCTCAGATGTTAAAGCAAACACGGGAGGGCTGTGGCTGACAAAGTTCACAGATGAGTGCAAACTAGGCGCCATAGTCGATACACCAGCAGACACACACATTCTACAAAAAGGCCTCACAGAAACGGACAACTGGTGCCGGAGTCACGGCCTTAAACTAAATGCCAAAAATGTATAGTCATCCCTTTGGGAAAAACAAAGTACCCACAAATTATCACATAGACAACAACCCACTGAGTACTGAAAAAGTAATCAGAGACCTAGGGACCCAAGTTGACAGCGACCTCTCATTTGATACCCACGTTGCCAAAGTGGTTAGAAAAACATTCTACCTTGCACACCTCATCATGAAGGGATTCACATCCAGATCCAAGGATGTCATTGTACCCCTATATTCCTCCCTCATCAGACCCATGATTGAGTACAATGCCCCATTTGGTATGTACCTCACCCGGCACTTGCAACAGCTGGAGAGACCACAAGTACCTCACCAAGAGGATCAAGGGTCTCCAACATATGTCTTATTCTGCCAGACTAAAGAAACTTCAGCTCTATTCAGTATCATACTGCCTGCTCAGAAGTGATCTCTGCCTGATGTACAAGGCCATGTCCAATCAGGATCTGATGGACATGCTCCACCTCAAAAAATCCAAGTCCATCAGGACCACGAGAGCTAAAGACTTAAACCTCGGCACAAGTATGAATAGGACATGCTGGAGGGATAGATTCATAACCCAGAGGCTTCCCATGCTTTGGAACAAGATCCCAGTTCGTATTAGGCAGAGCCCCTCACTGACTCTCTTCAAGAGAAATCTTGATGAGTGGATGGGAGATCATAAGTTTACCCCAGGGGTCACATCTGTGTCACTGCTAGACAGGGGCACAGTAAACTAATTCTATTATATAAGGGGACCTTCTTTGTGTCACTACTAGACACAGTATTCTCAATTTATTCTGTACATTTTTGTACCATTTCATGGGGTGGCAAATGCCACATCACTATGGCTAGGCTTACAAATGCCCCAGGGCAGATAGCCTAGTACTATACTATGAAACTATGAAACCAATCCATTCTAAAGGGCTGATGCTATAAATAGACTGCACCTCTAATGACATGATGGTAGGGTCTACCAATCTTGGGACTTGACAAGTTGCACCAGAAGTTACTTCCTGATTCTAAGATGGGCATCCCACCATTGTTACACCTTTATATGCCACTAGTCTCTGCAACTGTTTATTTTTATTTATTTATTTTATTTATTTATCATTTGTTGACTGGGAAAGTTCGACTAGGACAGAGCCTATTTTCAGTGGAGGCCCAGGGAGAAAGGCTCCAGACACATGTCTTTGGATTGTGGGAGGAAACCGAAGTACCCAGAAGAAATCCAGGAGAATGCAGGAAGAACATCAAACTCTGCACAGAAGGCAACCCAGCCAAGAATTGAACCGGAGAACCTCTTGCTGTGAGGCAACAACATTAACTGCTGCACCACTGCGCCACTCTGTTATCTGTTAACTGGTATCAAGAGATGATGGGAGACCTCTCTTGGCTACTATCAGAACTGGAGCCCCTGCCTCCTCCTAAGAACTGGCCATGAAGATTACAAATGATTCTTCATAATTTGAGACACACCAGGTGACTACTTGGGACCAAGCACCAGAAGCATCAGCTGGCTCATATGAAGGTGGCCACCACTCTCCCATAACATGTACTACAAACAGACCTCTAGAAGGAGAAGAAAAAGAGAGCACATCAGAACACATAGATGACAAACATACAGTGGTAGTTACACAGTGGAGTTCTACTCAAGGCATGGCTACTCCACTGCTGTAAGAGACATTTCTGTCTCCTGCAGCATATTGTGACAGGTGCAGTAAAGGGGAACCAAAATGATACTCATTCTAAAGGACATGACATGAGACATTGTCAAGGACATGCCCCCAGAGAGTGCTCACCACCAATACTGAAATCCCTCACAGTGATGAAGGAGTTTCTCCTGTTCCCATCTGGGCATGGAAGTGGGTCTTCACAGCAGGGAGCAGCCTTAATTTAACAGCTAGGGAGACAGTGACCATCTGAGTATCAGAATGGCACATACCAGGTTAGTACTACCTAGTAAATGACAGTATGGTATGATGCAATGAGTGTGTGTGTGTGTGTGTGTGTGTGTGTGTGTGTGTGTGTGTGTGTGTGTGTGTGTGTGTGTGTGTGTGTGTGTGTGTGTGTGTGTGTGTGTGTGTGCGTGTGCGCGTGTGTGCGTGTGTGTATGTGTGATTATACTGATTCACTTAAGATCTTCTGGGTATCTGTCCTTTCAGACATGAGCTGTAACTAAAACAACCACTACATCAATGTATGTATGTTTCCATGTGCTCTACATATGTAGAGTTGTCTGCCACTGTGCTTGTCACAGGAAGGGTATAAGCATAAGTCTGTGTGCTGCCAGACATCTGTAGTCACACTTTTTCAGGTTTTACTGGTGAAGGAGACAGCACAATGGGGCAGTGCATGCTAAGGCCAACAGTTCTACTGTGATGCAATGTACACACAGCAGAGTTCAATGACACAGTGGCACTGTCTGCAGCATTACCAAGGGAGGGCTCACCCAAATCACCAACAGCACATGAAACTGTTGAGCTGCAAGCTGAAACCACAAAATTTTTGAGGAGAGCCTTCATGTGTCCCCTTCTTCCATCCATCTCTTTTTCTTCCAGGATTTGAAAACTCTGTTCCACCATGAGAAAGAAGCTTCTTTGACGAATGAGCATAAGATTAATTCTTGGTCCCTTTAGTTTCACCTAAGTTATCCTAGAAAACAACTATCCTAGTCCAGCAGTTGCCATCCTGACTAGTTGTTAGAGCTGCCTGTAGGTGGTGGTTCTTCATATTTCCTGTGCTTGTAAACACTCACTAATGATCAGTTAGTTCTATATGTGCAAGTAGCTGTCCCTGTCCAAAATCTGTTACATTTTTCACAGAAGAGAAAAGCTCTTGGAACATGGAGGGCCCTTCAAGGTAATTCTTGGTTGCATTCCTAGAGTCACTGTTCCCAGAGCTCAGTCCCTTGAACAATCAATAAGTTCTTCTGATACTATCTTAGAGAGCTACCTTCATGACGCACAGTGTACTGCATTGTTTTTCATTGCTATCCACATAGAGAAGTTGGTAGTCTAGATGACACAGTGGATGGTCCAAGCCAGACCCTCCTACTCCTACTGGGTTTGATAACAAGCACTATTAACGCAATGCCATTTGCCATCCCCGTCTTAATGGAATCATTTGCACTCCTGAGAATGATGATGTAATGGACTGTAAGATAGCTGAGAGTGCAGAGCCATCATATGTTCACTGATCTTTTCTGGTGTCAGACCCCTGTCACCAGGAATTGCACTGGTTGGAAATACCCATAAGTATTTATGTGGGTCTTCAGTATCTGCAGATGATTCTATTATATGTTATAGTAATGAATACTTCACTGGCAGGGTGGTCCCCACCAAACTGCAAGTGGATATCATATTCCAGCAACTGAACTCATGGCAGCTTTTGATCATAAATTCTTCCCCGGCAGGGTGAAGGGCTCACTACAATGGCTCTTTTATTCAGGCAAAGTGGACTTCTCTAAAGAGGGAGGTTGTACATCAAGAAGATAGAGTTACATGCAGCCCTCCTGGCTGTAAAGGCTTTAGAGGAAAAGCTCTTCTGATAATTATCCTTATTTGGTCTGGTAACCAAGCCACTGCAAGTGCCCAAGTAAGCAAGTGATCATGGATTGTAGACCTCCTACTGAGAGAAAACATGAAGCTGGCAGTGTGACATAGGCAGGGGCATTATACTCTAAACATTTCACATTGTAGTAGGAATAAGTGTGCTAGCTAGCTGACTGAGCTGCTCGTCCAGTTTTATGAACAGCTGTGGATTCGGAAGCAGTATCTGGTTTGTATAATCTGGAACTGGGCAGTCTGAAAAGCAGTCTAATTTTCATGTGAGAGAATGAGGTTATCCTCACTTTCTTCTTGGTGCAACAGAGCAGCAGAAGTTCAAAGTGGATGCATTGTTCACCCATGACAAGGGTTTTTCCTATATATCTTTAATCAATTCATCTGATTTAACTCCTAATGTAAAATTCTGAAAAGTAAAAACAAATTCTCATCTCCATTAGGTGGCTGAGAAGAATAGGAATTTAGACATTCAGGACTTGTTGATTTAAGACACTCTCTACGTTCTAGCCATGAAGACTCCCATGACTGATGACAACAGTGGGCAGCACCTCAGGGCATGGTTGTGTAGATATTCTAACCTATCCAGACATTAGTGTGCAGATGTAAGAAGGCCTTGGAGTTATGGGGAAGTCTTCTTCTTCTGCTGGGTATATATACTCTGCCAAGTAGAAAAAATGTTCTTTGATTGAAAGAAGTTCTATCTGATAATTCTCAGACAGTCAGATTCCAAGTGATATCATCCTACCTCAAGCATTTTTACACTTTTGGAATTAATTATTCCATGTTAAAGCTTATGTATCAGCCACATTTACTTGCCATGACCTTATGGAGAGCAGGGCCAAAACCTGGTGCCAGTCCTTCAAGCAATTTCTTAAAGGGGTTTTGTATCTCTCTCCGTCTTTAAAGAACCTCTCATTTTCATAGAATATGAGCTTCATTGACTGAAAACCCATGCTCATTGCCTATTAAAATACTATGGTTCAGTGGCACTGAAGTTTTACCTTGGAAGACACTTTCCCTGGTGGCCATAACCTTTGCTTGCAGGATCTCAGAGCTGTCAGGACTTAGTTGTAGGAGCCATAGCCTGTTTTTCCATAGATCAAGTGTCCCTCAAGACAAACTCACATTTCATCCTAAAATTAGTTGATGAATTGTAACTAAATCAGCTCATTTATCTTTATGCTTACTTCCTTGTGGCAGAAATCAGGGAAGAGAGAATCCATTACATTCTGGATGTTCACTGCCAGTTCAAAACTGAGCTGAGGAGTAAGCATAAGTTAAGGAAGATGGAAAAGCTGTTTGTCTCTTACTTTAGGGAAGAAAGGTCTGGTCACTGTCAAGCAAAACCTTTCCAGTTGTATTACCAAAACATTTCAAGTTGTATTGCTAAAATAAATTGTCTTTTTCAGTCAGGTAGCACAACATGCTTTGGAAATTGCTGAGGTCAAAGGTAACTCCAACAGAGGGAGGCCATTTCCAGTGTTTGCTTTAAAAAATGTCTGCTTTTGCAGGCATTGATTCATAGTTTCATACTCGGCTAATGAAGATCAGGGTCTTTAGAAGCCTAGCCATGCAGCCCAACCCAGTTTTGTCCCAGAGTTCCTTGAATACCTATATGGAGGAGTATTTTAGTATGGAAATAGCTAAAGGTTATGTGTGGGGGTTATGTTAGTTGGGGGTTAATTCACTTGCTGTCAACATCTGTCCATCAGAGACATGGGGCCAGGCTGGGGGTAAATTTACGATTTCTGATCCAGTGATCAAGGTTTCTCTTGAACAGGGTCAAAGATGAACTCTGCTTCACTTAGATGGAGAGATTATTCTATAGCATGGGGATCCTATAAGACACATATCCATCTCTCCAGCAGGTTCTATTTATATTGTGGACAAAGTCCAGGTACTTGGATCTAGTGTTTCTGATGCTGTTTGTCTTTTGGATGTGCAAGCGATCCATCAGAGATGGATGTGAGGACACCTTATATGCTAGGAATAGATCACCTCTCAGTATCCTGTAGGAGACTAGACCATCACTGCACACCTCTGCCAAGTATTACTGTCTGGACAGCATTTCCAGGAATTGTATCTCTTTTGAGATCTTAGTAGTTCTGTGTCTCACTGTCCAACTACAAATGGGCTAAACTAAAAATTTGATAACATTCAAAGATTTATATGCCTGTATAGTAATCCTCTGGATAAATGACATGTTTTTCTTATGACTTGATAGGCAGCAACAAATTCTACACCAGGAAATTTATTCTAGAACACAGACGTGCATTTAAAATGGGCATTGGGAAACCAAATGCATGAAGCCAACCACGGAAAACATGATATGAGCCTATAAATATGTGGTAAATAAGTTTTTCCATAGGTTGGAGTATGCTAACTACAGACTGTGGGACAACCCAGTCATAAATGGGCCACAAAAGTGCACTGCTTATGTAGGAATGGTCTTTATAGAAGGCACAAAAAGCAGTCAACAGATGCTAAACAAATAGATGGTCTGCAGTGGTCTGCTATTCAAATGAGTGTAAAAGAAATATCTGATAAGCAAGATAATAAATGTAAATATTGACTGCCTCCAACAACTTACTCTTTAATGGCAATGCCCAGGTTCTAACCCCAAAGCAGATGTATAAACAGACCTGTAGGAGAAGAAGGCATAGTTGTAAGTACTTTGGGGTGAAGGGGGGGCTGCTCCATATGCACCAGCTGTTGGGCAGCATGACCAGAAGTTGCCAATGACTTGTGAATGGTGATACTTTGTTGTAGGCTTGTAGTTAGGAGCTGAGCATGTTATTAACTGTATTAAATAGCTAGAGTTACAGAACACCTTTTAATTGATCCATCCATCCATCCTCAATCCCTTTTCCCATTTTTGCACATGGGGTCAGGGTGTCACTTCAACAGTAACAATCATCTAAACCCAAGGTTTATACCATCAGGTGGCTAGACCTGCCTTGGTAATTCAGCCATACCACACACTCACACATACACTCACACCTATTTATTGGTCATCACCTTCCAAATCTTTGGGATGATGAGGGCACCAGTATGGGGAAGTGACCAAAGTACCAGATGATCTAGGTACAGCTCTGGAAGAAGGACAGATGACTAAAACCACATCCAGGGAATAGTAATTGACTGGCTTCTCATATTAAGCAGCAAAAATAATGTAATGCAATGACTAAAGGTCGGTCTGTATCAAACAAAGTAAAGCAAAGGCAAAAAACAGTCCAACCACCAAGGCTAACTAATGTCTTTTGGCTTTTCCTAGTTAGGGGTCGCCACAGCAGAACTCTGGTCCACTAATAATTGTCAGTGGATTTTTTTATGGTGCTGAGTTGCCAGCCTGACGCCCAACCTTGCAAGAAGGCACACCCATTCACGCACGCACCTACCTGCATGTCTTTAAACGTCACTCGACAGCAGGGAGGACATGCAGTCTCTACACAGAAGGTGCTCCAGCCGAGAATTGAATGGGAGAACCTCTTGCTGTGGGGTAACAACGCTAACCGCTGCACCACCGCGGAAGTTGTAGTCCAACCACCAAGGCTAAAGTCATAAAATCATATAGTTACTAAAAACTAACATGGATAAGTACTTTCACACATAGTGCTTCATCAGATCCTAACAAAGTACAAAAGCAAACAACTATTTAAAATACTGATAACCAATCAGATCTTAAAAGGTAATGATGTAAAGCGCGAGCCTTCAGGGTGGGATTTAAAAGTATAGTGACATTCAACCTGGTAATCTATGTGCTAGTAGATTGGCTATCTATCTCATCTCAGCTAATTCCATTTTGTTGACAATGTCTCCACCTTTATGTCACACTTCATAATTTCTAGAACAGGAAAAACTAAAGAATGCCCTACATAAGGTTAATATGCTTGTACAAAGCATTCAAAGAATTCTTCCTTCCAATATCCTATAAAAGTTGAAGTTCACGTTCTTTAAGCTGTATATTTCCATTGTAAGAACATTTTGGTCTAGCTCCTCCTTCAACCGATTGGATACCTCAACCATTAACAAATTCACAACAGTAGAGGTGGAAGTGCCAGGTCTAGCACCTCCCACCAAGTGCTGAATGGTTGTATCAATAGAATAGGGGGGGTTCTATATCATATTGCCGAAGTCTGACAACTTTGAAGCACTTAAGGTCGAACTTGAATGTTCGAAGTGTTAAAACTTCGAATGTCAAAAAAAAAAAAAAATTTAAAACCCAAAACAAAAACACTCTATGCAGGGGGGCAAGCCCCCCTGCGACCCCCACACCTCCCTCTACTTAAATATACCAACTCCGAGATCACACTACAGTGCAGTAAAAGGAAATCTTCCCTTCCCGCACTCTATGGCGATCTCCGCTATATGTTTCGAAGTTCTGACACTTCAGACATTCAAGTTCGACCTTTAGTGCTTCAAAATTGTCAAACTTCAACATTATGATATAGACCCAGAACAGGGCAGGTCAATACAAGTCTTTTCCTTCACAGTGTTGGTAGTTGATTGGTCCTCATTAATTGCAGGAGGGATCATGCATATTTGTAGATTTAATTACAGAACATGGCCATACAAAGATATGGCCATTCTTGAAATCATTAAAGTCTCTTTCTAATTTTCTCCTCTTGATAGAAGAAAGTCAATCGTCATAAGCAGCCACACTAATAAAGACCTCTCTTTATATCATTAGTTTTTGAGCTCTGATTGGTTATCAGTATTTTAAATAGTTGTTTGCTTTTGTATTTTGTTAGGATCTGATGATGAACCACAGAAGGCAGCAAACAAAGATAAAAAAGTGACTTGTAAACCAAAGGATGTCACCAAACACAGCAAGTTCCCAAAAGGATATTTTATTGAGCGCTTTTGTTTCGCTTATATCAAAAAACTTCATCAGAATGAAATAAAATATTAAAATTACACAATATAAAACACCAAAAGTAATCACATGATGTAAATGCACCAATAGTACTATAAAATTCATTAAACAATTAGTCAAATCCATTCCCTCTTCGTTTGTTGAATTATTTTGTCTAATGAATCTTCAAATAATCTTAGTAACCGTGCCCCTTTAGGGCAGGACCAGCCGAGGAGGTCGGAAAGAATTCGGAACCAGGGCCACGTGGTGAATTACAGACAGCAACAAAACTTCCATCCGCGGATGAATTACAACAATTCAAACTACCATCCCAATCAACAAACGAAGAGGGGATAGAACAGGAGAAATTAACTGTGAGTGAAGTTTCTTTTGAAACACTGGACACGGACATTGTTTATTTGAATGCTGTTTATAACTTTAAAGGGGATTCTTATGTACCAGTAATACATGAAGAGGGGATGGAACTTGAGAAACTTACAATGAGTGAAGCTTCTTTCAAAGCACACATTACGGATAATTTTCACCCTAATTGTTGTGTACAAATGACCAATGAAGAGGAACAGGAGATAATGACTGTGAGTGAAGCTTCTTTTGAGGCTTACAACATGGACATTGCTTACTGTAATGTTGTGTATAACTTCAAAAGTGATTTTTGTGTATATAATTTCTCGTCCCATATGGTCAGCATGAATGTAGCCGAACTGTTCAGTAAAGGGTTTCATTTTGTATGCAATAGTCATTCTAAGGTTACAGAGTTGGTTATTGATTTAAAACTATTTATTAGAAATCTTAATTTCAAATTGTTTTTTGATGATAGGGCAGAGAATAGGCCCAGTAACCTACTTAGAAAAAAAAGTTTATTTAACCCCCTCTGTGGCTAGTTGCTTAACACTGTTTGATAAAATGTGTGAATTTGACTTTAGAAACCTGTGTAGTTTCACTAAGACAGGTATTATTGACAACCTTACTACAGAAGAAAGGGAGTTACTATTTGACTTCTGTAGAGATAAAACTATAAGAGTTATGAAACCTGATAAGGGTGGGGGGTGGTATTAATGTCCAAGGAGGACTACATCAACCATATGAATGTGTTTTTAATTGATGGGGAAATGTATGAAGAAGTGAGCCTTAACTTGGTCAACATTGCATACCATAAAATTGATTTATTGATAAAAGATATGGTTGACCAAGGACAGCTTGAACCTGAAGATGCTGAATTTCTAAGTACTAGGTGCCCTTGTGTACCTAGTATTTTTGTCATCCCTAAAATTCATAAAAACATACGGGACCCCCATATGAGACCTATAGTTAGTGCTGGGGGGTCAAAGGTACACTCTTTATGCAAATACATGGATCAACATTTAAAACCAGTTTTGAAAGAAGAAACTCATATTTGCATTGATTCTTGGCATTTTCTTAAGAAACTTAATGATTTATAGGTTCATAGGTAAGTACTAGGCTATCTGCCTGAGGGCATCTATAAGCCTAGCCATAATGTTATGGCTTTTGTCGCCCCCTTAGATTAGTTCCCAGTGCCTCTGTCCAGCAGAGCCATTAGTTCCCTGTGTCTCTGTCCAGCAGAGCCACTGTAGTGATCCCCGGGGTAAATTTTCTGATTCCCATCCACTCATCAAGGTTTCTCTTGAAGAGTGTTAGTGAGGGGCTCTGCCTAATGTAGATTGGAATCCTGTTCCAAAGCATGGGGAGTCTCTGGGACAGGAATCTATCCCTCCAGCATGTCTTATTTATCATTGTGGTGAGGTTTAGATCCCTGGAGCGTGTGGCTCTCGTGGATTTGTTTTTTTTAGGTGGAGCATGTCCATCAATTCTGGATTGGACATGGCCTTGTATGTCAGGCAGAGATCATCTCTGAGTAAGCAGCATGCAACCGAGTACAGCTGGAGTTTCTTCAGTCGGGCTGCATAGGGCATCTGTTTGAGGCCAGTAATCCTCTTGGAGAGGTACTTCTGTAGTCTTTCCAGCTGTTGCAGGTGTCTTGTAAGGAAAATCCCAAATGGGGCATTGTACTCAATGATGGGTCTGATGAGTGATGAGTAGAGGGGCACAATAACCTCTTTTGTTCTAGATGCAAACTCTTTAGTGATTAGGTGGGCCACTTAGAAGGATTTTCTAACTGCCTTGGCAATATGATTATCAAAGGAGAGATTACTATCTACTTTGGTCCCTAGATCCTTATTACATTTTCTGTATTTAGGGGATTACCATGTATGTGGTAGTTCACGGGTACTTTGTTTTTTCTAAAGGGGATGACTATGCACTTTTTGGCATTTAGCTTGAGGCCATGATTTTGACACCAGGTATCCGTCTCAGTGAGACCCTTCTTGAGGATGTCTGTATCAGCTGAAGAGTCAATTATGACCCCCAGTTTGCAGTCATCTGTGAACTTGGTCAGCTATAGTCCTACTGTGCTTGTCTGTACCTCTAAGAAGTGTATACTGAACAGGAGAGGTCCCAGGACTGAGCCCTGGGGGATGCCACTTGTAGCCAGTTTAGAGTTGGACCTAGAGCCTGCAAATCTCACCATGTGGGTTCTTTCCATGAGCCAATTGGCAACCCATCCCGTGACATAGGGGTTTATGTTCAGCCTGGTGAGCTTGTCTATAATTCCACACAAACGGTGCACAATGTGCTCGAAGTAAACCAAGTAACCAAAAGTAGCACAGCGTTGCGGGTCCACAGAAAAGTTTTTTTATTAATACAAAGACATGAGGTTAAGCGCTTTCATCAAATAAATTGACTTCATCAGAACAAGTAATAGTAAAAACATTAAAGCTTAAATACCAAACAGTTTAAATTCATTGGTTCAGTACTAACCAATACTATGCTTAAAAATCCCACTTCTCATGAATAGTAAGCATTATGTGCATGACCAAACGATGAATAATTAATTAGTTAGATTCAGTGTAATAAAAATTCATTTCTACGAAAAACACTTCCCTACATGGGACAATATATGGTACATGTACATGTACTACCCTAACAGTACATAAAAAGACAAATCCATAAATGCTAAATATATATTAAAAATATACACAAAAATTATGTAAAATACATGTTTAAAATGGACAATAAAATACTTTATCAATACCTTGTCTATAATACCAGAATAGGGAATGGTGTCGAAAGCCATTGCGAGGTCTAGGTAGGCTGTGTGGACCTCCTTTCCCTCGTCTAAAGCCTTGGTAACTGTCTCAAAGAAGTCAACCAGGTTTAGGAGGCATGATCTGCCCTTAACAAAGCCAAACTGGGTAGGGTCCAATGTTTGGAGGTTCCCAATGTCTCTGTTAATGAGTTCCATCATGATGCGCACCACAGACTTGCAGACCAGGCTAGTCAGGCTTATAGGGTGATAGTCCCCGGGGTTCATTGTGGCTCCACCCTTGTGGAGCGGGATAACTGCTGTTGTGCACCACTCTATGTGTACGTAGCCTGAAGAGAGGCTGAGTTTCAACAGTGTGTTTAAGTGAGAGGTTAGTTCATTTTGGAGCTCGTGTAAAACACAGCCTGGGACACCGTCTGGTCCCATTGAAGCTGTGTTTTTGGCTTTGGATAGGGCTGTTTTAACCTGTGTGTCAGTAATTGCCAGGGCTCTACATTCTCCTGGTATGGTTATGGGCCCTTTAGGGGTTGAGAGGGGAGTGAAGTTTGCACTAAACCTGTCTGCCAGAATGTTGGCAATATCAGTTGGTTCAGTGTATTTTGTGCCATTCTGCACTAACTCTCAGCAGATCTGAGAGTTTCCACTTAGGTTCTTGACATAGCTAAAGAATGCTTTGTGGTTATCTTTGGAGTCCTTGGCAATTTTTCTTTTGAAGCTAACCTTGGATGATTTTATGAGGGATTGTAGTTTCTTGCTGATACTGATCAGGGATGTCTTCCCTTCTTGGGATTTTACTCTTTTCTGTACTAGTTTCCTCCTTCTATTGTATAGCTTGTTTATGGCAGGGGTCCACCAGACTGGTTTCCTTTTCTTGGAGGAGTGAGTCTTGGTTTTGCTTGGGATAGCACGATCCATGCATTCTTGCAGGTGCTCATAGAGTGCCTTTGTAAGGGATTCAGCAGCTTGGACAGCATTGTCCTTTAGCATGGGGGCTGTGAACCTTTCCACCTCGGTCTTAAGTAATGTGAAGTTTGCTTTTGAAAAGTTTTTCAAGGTGGTTTCCTTGATTGGGGGTGGGGGCAGGATGTGGATATCCAGAGTGATTAGTCTATGGTCTGATCTAACCAGCGAGGGGTTGACCTCCAATCTGGAACACCGGTTGCCCATGTTGGTGATGACCAGGTCCAATATGTTGTCACCTCTGGTGGGGGTGTTGACCAATTGATCCAGAGCGTTCAAGTTTATAAATTCTAGGAAGCATTGGGCAGGGGAGTTAGTATTTGAGTAGTTCTCCCAATTAATGTTTGGGTAATTGAAATCACCCAATATTAGAGCATTTGGTAGGACCTTCCTATTTTCCAGTGTCTCCAGAAACGCGGAATGGGGGTCCTGAGTCATGGTGGGTGATCTGTAGCAAGCTACAATTTGAATTGCAGTTTTGCCTATTGTTAGTTGCACATGGATGATCTCTGAGGCATCGTGCTGCACCACTAACCTGGAGGTGTGGGTATCCTTGATGAATATGGATACACCCCTGCCTTTTGTGTTTCGGTCCGGGTTCTTTGGCTGAAAAGTATGGTATGAGTTATAGCCTGGTAGTGCTGGGGTACTCTCTGGAGCCTTAACCCAGGTTTCTGTTACTGCACAGATATTGATGTTCTCCATACTGAGGAGTCCCTCGAGTGCATGCATTTTGAGGTTTAGACTTCTGGCGTTGAGTAGCATTACCCTCTGTTTTTGGTTACTTGTGCTCTTTACGATGGTGGGTTTGTCTTTTAAGCCTTGCCTAAAAACGGCACTATGGAGTTTTCAAGGACAGCATTTTTTTTTTGTTGGTTGATGTGGTAAATTTATTTCATGTTATACCCCACACTCTAGGCTTAGAGTGGTTTGAAGAATTTTTATTTGACGCTAAATTGTTTTCTATTGATCAGGTGTACATTATGGTGAACTTTATGGATACAATTCTCAGTAATAATTTTGTATACTTATAGGTTTAAAAGTTCGTAGGCTGGTACTAGGCTATTGGCCCTAGGGCCTATACAAGCCTAGCATTAACAATTCCCTGGATATTTCTTCCCACAATATTTACTTTCCTGGACCCCTCTCTAGCAGGGCAACTGACGTGATCCCCGGGGTGAATTTCCTATCTCCCATCCAATCATCAAGGTTCGTTTTGAAGAGGGCCAATGAAGTGCTCTAATTGACATGTATGGGCATACATAAGGAATAATATTGAAGTACAATATTTCTTGCAAAAAACTGGGATGGCTATGGGGACAGTTTGTGCCCCCATATTTGCTAATATCATTATGTTGGTGTGGGAAAGGAAGTTTTTATTATCATCCAGTTTTAAGGATAAGTGGGGTTTATATTTATGATATTTGGATGATTTGTTTTTTGTGTGGGAGAGAAATGAAACTAACCTCCATGGGTTTATCACCTACATCAACAACACAACCAGTTTTTTAAAATTTACATACACCTATGATTTCATGAAGATTAATTATCTGGATGTGGAGATCCATAAGGACTTGGAGCATCAACAGTATATAAGTGATGTCTATAAGAAACGCACATACAATAATAGTTTGCTCCACTACAATAGTTGCCACCCAGATGATGTTAAAAAGGTGTAGTCAAATGACAATTTGTGAGGATTGCACATATGACTACCAATGAAAATGATTTTGTTAAGCAGTGTGATATTTTGAGTAAAATGTTCTGCTCTAGAGGATCTCCAAGGATGCTTATTGAAGGGGTTAAAAATGAAGTGATACATAAAAGGAACACTGCGGTGTTTTTACCCTTGTTAAAATCTAGAGACAACACTGTAGGTGAAAGTATTGGTTTTGATCAGAACAAACCTAAGAAAGAATATGTATGCCCCTTTGTGACTAGATACACATTTGACCATGACAGTTTTTTTCACATTCTTGCTAGGAAATGGCACCTAGCACTAGGACATGAGGGGTTGTTAGAAAAATTTGGTGTAAAACCCTCAATTGTTTACAAGAGAGGTTTCACTATTAAAAACTTGTTCATAGGTAGGTACTAGGCTATTGGCCCAAGGGCCTATACAAGCCTAGTCAAAAAGGTACCCTGGCTTTCACCAACCAAGAAAATTATTTCCTGTGCCCCTGTCAAGCAGAGCCACAGAAGTGATCCCCAGGGTAAAACAGGAGAGGACCCAGGACTGAACCCTGTGGTACTCCACTTGTTACTGGTCTGAAGTCTGATTTGGAGTCTGTTACTTTCACAGTGTGGGTTCTGTCAGTAAGTCAGTTGGCAACCCATCTTGTGACATAGGGATTTATACAGAGTTTATTTATACCTAGTTTAGTGAGTTTATCTATAATTCCAGAGTGGGAGATGGTGTCAAATGCCTTGGTGAGATCTAGATAGGCTGTGTGAACCACCTTACCCTCATCTATGGCTTTGGTGACAGCTTCAAAGAAGTCTATCGGGTGTAGGAGACATGATCTGTCTTTTACAAACCTGAACTGTGTGGGGTCCAGTGTTTGGAGATCTCCAATGTCTTTGTTTATGAGTTCCATGATGATACATTCCATGGCCTTGCAGACCAGGCTCATCAGCCTAATGGGGCAGTAATTCCCGGGGTCTGTCATGGCTCCCCCTTTGTGGAGTGGGATAACCATCACGGTGCGCCATTCAATGGGCACAAAGTCTGAGGTGAGGCTATGACTAAACATGGTATTTAGGTGGGGTGCCAGTTCATTCTGCAGTTCATGCAGAAGGCAGCCTGGGATGTTGTTAGGTCCCATGGATGCTGTGTTCTTGGCTTTGGAGAGTGAGGTTTTTACCTGTGCAGCCGTGATTACAGGAACTTTGCATTTTTCCAGTATAGAGATGGGCCCTTTAGGTAGTGAGGGGGGGGGGGTAAAGTTAGCACTGAACCTATCTTCCAGGATGTTGGCAATATCAGTTGGTTCTGTATATTTAGTGCCATTGTGCTGTAACTCAGAGCAGATCTGAGTGTTGCCATTGAGATTCTTGACATAGCTATAGAATGCTTTGTGGTTGTCTTTAGAATCAGTGGCAATTTTGTTTTCATAACTAGCTTTGGAGGATTTTATGAGGGATCTCAGCTTCTTACTGAGGCTGACCAGGGAGTTTCTCCAATCATGGGATTTTACTCTTTTTTGCAACAGTTTCTTTCTTCTGTTGTAGAGTTTGTTTATGGCAGAAGACCACCAGATTGGCTTCCTTTTTTTGGTGGATAGCATCTTGGTTCTGTTAGGGATATCATGATCCATGCAATCGTGTAAGTGCTTATAAAGTGCATTTGTGTAGGATTCAGCAGTCGTACCTCTATTGTCCATCTGCATGGGTGTCGTGAAGTTTGCCACTTCTGTCTTAAGAAGCGTGAAGTTGGCTTTGGAGAAACTTTTTATGGTTGTTTTCCTAATGGGGGGGTGGGAGTGGGATGTGGATGTCTAGGGTGGTTAGCTTGTGGTCAGATCTGACCAACGAGGAATTGACCTCTGGTGTGGAACACCAGTCACCCATGTTGGTGATGGCCAGGTCTAGGATATTGCTGCCCCTGGTGTGGGTGTGGTTAAGTTGATCCAAGGCATTGGAATTGATGAATTCCAGAAAATGTTGAGCAAAACAGTTGGTACATGAGTAGTTTTCCCAGTTAATGGTGGGGTAGTTGAAATCACCCATTACTGGGGTGTTGGGTTGTACCCTAATATTTTCCAGTGTATCAAGAAAAGAGGAGTGGGAATCCTAGGGCATGGTGGGGGGCCTGTAACAAGCTACAATCTGAATTGCGGTCTTGCCCAGAGTTAGTTGAACTTGGATAATCTCGGATGCATTATGCTGAGCAACTAGCTTGGAGGTGTGGATATCCTTAATGAATATGGACACGCCTCCACCTTTAGTGTTTCAGTACGGGTTAGGTGGCCGAAAGGTATGGTATGAATTATAGCCTGGTAATGCAGGGGTACTCTCTGGAGCTTTGAACCAGGTCTCTGTCACTGCACAGATGTCAATGTTCTCCATTTTAAGGAGTGCCTCAAGTGAGTGCATTTTGAGGTTTAGACTTCTAGCATTGAGTAGCATTACCCACAGATTTTGCTTGCTTGTACCTGTTGCGGTGGTGAATTTGCATTTGAACCTTGCCTAAAAAAGGCACTATAGGAGTGGCAAGAGCCTTTGCCAGTATCCGGAATCCCAAGGGCAACAGGTGCAGGCCATCTCTGGCAAAGCATCATGGTCTGTCGATCTTGTTAGAATGAAAAGAGGAGGTTCAGCTGGTAAAAGGGAGGGAAGGCACTAAAAGCTGTGGTTTTTGCACACAATGTACACATATAATAGAGTCTGATAGGGTGAGGATTAATTATTTGACCATCAAACCTAATGGTTTGTTCAACTGTAATTCTTGTGGGATTGCTTATGTGGCTATTTGTTCCCAATGCAGAAGTTTCTACATTGGGAAAACTGTCCGCAAGTTAAGAGAAAGAATTTACGAATATGTTAGGGACATACGTAATATGAACATAAACAATACCTTGTACAGACATATTGAACGTTACCCCAGTCATCAGTTTCGTTTTTTTGCTATTGAAGGAGTTAGGAAAGATCTCAGGGGAGGGCCTTGAGCTGACATGGTTGAATTTCAAGAGCTTCTTTGGCAAATTAGGTTAAATGCACATGCATTTCCTGGATTAAATGACACCTTTAGTATAAGTAGCCTTCTTAGGCTATGTTCTTATTGCATTTAGTATTCCACACCTTAAATTAAGTACCTATTTAAAGTTGCTGCTTGCATTTGACTAACTGTTTAATGAATTTTATAGTACTATTGGTGCATTTGCATCATGTGATTACTTTTGGTGTTTTATATTGTGTGATTTTAATATTTTATTTCATTCTGATGAAGTCTTTTGATATAAACAAGATGAAAGCGCTCAATAAAATATCCTTTTGGGAACTTGCTGTGTTTGAGGATCTGATGAAGCACCATGTGTGAAAATGCTTATCCATGTTAGTTTTTAGTAAATATATGATCTTATGACTTTATCCTTGGTGGTCAGACTGTTTTGTTTTGCTTGGGCTTCTCATATTAGGAGGGATGAATGACCACACTCTTGTCCATGGTATCTTATAGAGAGAGATGAAAAACACTTTTGCATTCCATAAAGAATGAGACTGATAGACCAGACTTTTATTCATAGGTAACAAATGATCAAAGTCAAACAAAACCAATGATTGCCAGAGACACTGTTGCTACATTGCAGAGAACACTCCAGAAGACAAACCCAGGTCACTATCCCAAATCCAATGGAGTTATTGGATTTTATCCTGAGTCCCTCAGGTGATTTTCTTAGTGGTTTAATCTATAAGTGTGTGAGAAGGTATATTTCTGATTAAATAGCACATATTTTAGTAAAATGAGTATCAGAAATAATTATGTCGATAAATAAACAGTATTAAGTGTTGTGGCAATGCTGTTTGATTTATATCACAGAAAACAAAAATATTACTTGAATTTAAAGTATTATGTGTACTTGGGATTCAAGCATGATGTTTCAGTGACAATATTACCAATTTCATTTAAATAGTATGAGCATTTGAAAAAGTACTCTGAAACAGATGACTGACATTTCAGGGATGCATCTCTCTTTTACTATATTGAAATGTTAAAGGGGAGGAGTGTTGTTTAACATAGCTGTCAACTTCTTAGAACAAAAAATATGGACAAAGACAAAAATAATGGGGGACAAAGCTTCAAAAGTAGGGACAGATTTTAAATATTGCTCTTATAAACTTAGAAAGTTGTTAGAATACTAGGTGTTGTGCCACCATGGATTTTCTGAAGAATATGAAGGCCGAAGCTCAAATGCCTGTCATTATTTTGGGAATTCAGTCCTCACTGATTTGCCACAAAATTCCAGAAAACCACAAATTTATGAGAAACAGGCCAAAAACATGAGGCATAAATCTGGACAGTCTGCAAAAATCTGGACAGTTGAGAGGTATGTTTAAGTACCATGCACAGATATGTATGTATGTATGCACTGGCTAGGAATGCCATTTTAGCAACAGATATTGTAAGAAAAAGATGCATTGTTGTTACTTACTGATGTTTTACTATTTGTAGGACACTATACCTTATTCTGTACCAGTGGTCTCCCTGCCAGTTCACACCCATCATTTACATTCTTCTGTGTCTTATTCAACAGTTTATCTTTAAATTGATGCCACACATAAATAGCTACTTTGCATTTTGCTAATCTTTATCCACATGCCTACTGCACAATGTTAACCTAGCATATTGTGCTATGAATCTCAGTTTTTACAACCATAAATAGGTTTTCCAAATCTTAAATGCAGTTGTTAATTCTACACTAAACAAAACAACTAGCAGTTCAACACTCTAGTTAATATCCTAGAAAATGAGCTAAAATAAGAAATATAATAAGCAGTCAAACATGTTTTATCTGACAGTAAAGAAGAGAAAGACATCCAAGCAACCTCATATCTTTTGTGAATGAAAATGAAAATTGAGTGAAATCTTGAAATGCATTTCTGATGGTAAAGCAATCAGGTTGGCAGCATTTGCCTCATAGCCATGCCCATGTCCAGTTATAAGCATGGCATTACTGTGCAGTGTGCCCTTTGACCATGATGCCTCATTGGCTGGTTTACCGTCTCAAAGAAGGACCAGGCTGGTGTGTGAAACACAAGTGATCAGCACTCATTTGGGGGATCAACAGCATGTGACTGCTGGCTCTTCCACAGACGACTGAATTGCAGGTGTACCAGGGATTTTCCCATTTCCCCGTGGTGGTGACATCTCAGAGTTTAGCAGGATTAAGAGGCTGCAACTCCCCACATTGTGGCTTTTGGTGGTTCTATTCATAGCAAAGGTCCCTTGGCTTCATGTTTTTTTTTTTTTTCCTTTCAAAAGCTGTTCATATTTTGGAGTTTTGCTCTTCTGTGATTGGTGTCATGTGAGGCAATCACAAATGAGTTGATAACTTGTGAAAAGTAGCTATTGTAAAGTTTTCCTTTAGATGTCAAAAAACAACGCATGCTTATTTTTTGTTTCCCTCCACTGCAACAGATCAGGGCCAAATCCAATAGCTGGACTGCTTGTAAATATAGTCAGGTTGGAATGATTCTGGCGGCTCATTGTTAAATGGTGTTGTGTCTCAGTTTCAGAGAATGTGGTTTGATCCTGGAAATCAGACACTGTCAAATAAAAGTCTGTATTTTTCCTTATGCCTATGTGTGTTTTTTCTGAGTATTTGTTTCCTCTCTCCTCTCCCCTCAAACACACACTGCTTAAGTTGAATAGCTGTTCTTATCTACTCAAAAAATAAAAAAAGCCCAGACGTGTATCGATGATGTGTATCCCGTGCTGCAAATGTGTGTTTGCCTCACTGAAATATATATAAACTGCTTGAAGATGGTCAAAAATGCTGTTTTACTCTATGAAAATATGAAGATTCACTAAAAAGCTTTCAGCATTTGATGAGTATTTGTGTACAGATGACACTCTCAAATTCATACTGGGATTCTTTATGCTTTAAGAAGACAAATCTTCTGTTAACTCATGAAACAACATAAATATTAACATTCACTACTGTTTCTGACGTGACTACATCAAAACCTTATTATTATGTTGGAAATAATCAACATTTTACCATCAAATATACAACAGCAGTCAGGTAAGAATTAGCACGGAGAACAGAAAATGTAATTTATTTATTTCATAACTTTCTCTGAGGTTTAAACTTGGCATTAGTTACAAGACAGACAATGGAGAAGGGTGAAGCTGCCTTATAGGAAAACAATCTGAAAACTGGTTTTGGTCAGTTAACTGCAAATATATATATATATTTTTGAGTGATTGTTGCCAGTGGGACTAGTTATATCTAAAATAATCTCTTTTCACACCAAAATTAGTTACAGGTAGGGACTGTGGGGTGATGAGATGGTTCAATCCCCACCATCACCATTGCAGCTTATATTTTCTTATTTATAAACCTGATTAATCTAGGAACAGGAATATTAATTTTTATGTTCCTTTCAGCATTGTTTTATCAAAATTACTATCTTCTTTCAAAATTATGTAAAAAGATTTTGACATTATCAGTTTGATAGGCTTTTTCCAAACATTGCCTGCTTCCTCTGATGCTTTTGTAGTTATGGGCATTCGAATGGCAGTCATGACAGTGGCTGATCAAGCTGTGGCCAAGTGTACTGTGAGAGAGCAAAGGCTTTCCACTGGATGTAGTAACCAACCATTTAAGGCCCTCTATTTACTTGTTAATATCCACTGCCCATAGACACCCCCATGAAGAGATTCTACTGAGGATCCTGTGTGTAATCATAATGGTTATACATTATTCCCATTTATAAGTATTTGTCTGCACATATTTTATACATTATTGATATTAAGGAGGCAGTTGTAATGGTGTCTGCATTTCATGCCTATAATTTCTCTGCAACTTGATCGGTACTGTATACTAATGCCTCATTTATACCACATCTCAAGTGAACACTTAGGCTATAAAATAAGTATAGCTTTGATATGTGATTATAACTAATACATTCTTGTCCTATGGCTGCGTATAATATGGATTTACTGTTATGCTGTCTACAAGATTAATCTACTGTTCCACTATGAATTGCCGATCTATTTTCACATTTTGATTCTGGTTATTTTTTTCTTCTGACTGCGCTAACTAATCATTTGGTTGCACTGGCTGTTAATTCTAAAATTCGATTCCTCAAAAATAGTCAGCCGCATGGCACTGACAGTTTTCGTATCCATGCTGTTTTTAAGTAAGAACAGCGACTTCCAAGTAAATACTGCTGTCTAGAATAGCTGACACCTAATCACTTAGATAAGCAATAACAGAAAGAGCACAGAGCTACTAATAAAGATTCTGATTAGGAGCACAGCGTATGACAGTAATCTCATGTTACAGCAGAAAGGCATTTTTTCAGTAAACATGCACCGCTTTGCCATTCTGTTCTGTTAATTGATTTCTTTCCTACAATATCTCCCTTGTCACTGTGGAAGATGGATAGCTCTGCATGTACAAGATGACTGGTAAGGCTGAACATGACAGCGCAATGAGTGCATCGTGCAATGCAACTAAGATAGCATATTTTAAATGGCAGTCAATGTTGTATTTCATTATTATTGGCATAGATTAAAGCAAATCAATAGCAACAAAAACAATATGCATTTTGTTAAATGGCTATGAAGTTTTTCTTTCCTACAAAAATATCCCTTAAGCAAGATTTTAATACTTCTCTGCAAGTGTCCAAATACTGTGAAATAAGAAGACATGATGAAACTATGGTTTATTCCTTTGTTAAACAATTTCTTAAAGATTACGCCAGTCTTACTAAAAATGACTATTGTTATAAGAAAAAAAGACTGATTACATGATTTATTGTTTCCAAAAGTGACTTTATAAGTTAATTGTCTTGATTTGTTCAAGACTAATTGCTTTGAGAAAACCAAGAACCACAGGAGTTCTTTTTTAATCAATTACAATTCCCAGCAGCTGCTGTGTCTTGTAGCAATTAAAACGATACACAGTAACGCTGTACATGACCTCCAACACCTTAACTGTATGAATGTCTGAACACGGATCATTACGTGCCCTCCAGATCATAATGGTAAAGAAGGCAAAATGAGGCCAAGAAGCACAGCCCTACATGCTGTATTAGTAATATATACTGTTATATAGTGAAATAATGTATTGAGCACTTAAGGCATTTATGTTATAAATTCAGCCATGAACCCTTTCAAATGACATGGATTATGTGTATATGTGCAAAGGAAAATGTTCTTTACTGGGATCAGCAGCAAACTATGTCTGTCATCCCATATTGTTTTCTCAGGATTTAACAGTTTTAAATAAAATAGCTTTAATATTATCTTAAAGAAATAATTAATGCAACTTCTGAAATCCTTCACACCTTACCTTAATGCCTCGTTTAGAAGCCTGCATCTTTTGGGTTGGAAGTCTACGACATCAGGGCAGTATTGTGTAGGACTATCAGCAGAAGGAAACACAAAGCTGTTCTGCTGCAAATGCTACATACAATGGGAAACTGCCAGGTGCTAATGAACCATTTAGGATATGACAGTTATGCAGGCCATGGAATATTGACAATTATGCAGGCCACGGAATATCTTGCCATTATGAAATTACCATCTCTGACTACAAATGATGCAGAAAACTGAATGCATAGAACTACGGCAAAAAAAAAAAACTACGGACACAAGAGGAAAACATACCTAATCTATGAGACAGTTTCAAGAGTGCATAGCAATACTGCAGAAATATGTGATGAAAGCATATATTTTTTGATAAACATCAATATGGCAAAATACAATGTGAATATGTATGTGTATATGTACATGTACACATACATACACACACACACACACACACACACACACACACACACACACACACACACACAATACAAACCTTCTTAGAAGATAAGCCATTTAAACTTAAATAAAAATACACAGTTCTTGCCTCTTTTATGCATTTTATTTCTATATTCATATCTATATCTATATCTATCTTTATGGGTCTACTTCAAATAAATGAAAACCCACTTGCCTGAAAATGAGAATTCCAAGACGAAAACACTGAATCGTCATTTAAACGACTCCTCACATAACCAACAATTTACCCAGGGAAATGAGGCAGTCAGCCAACATTTGGAAGTTTGCTCTTTTCCCCACTATAGTGTGATCTCAGAGTTGGGATAATTAGTTGGAGGTCAGTGCCCCCCCCCACATTGGGGGGTTGGGGTGAAGGCTCCCAATTGTGTAGGTTCGGAATGCTTCGGTGTGTTTTCTTTTGTGTGCATTGGACGACTGCCTCCTTTTCTTGGGTAAATTGTTGGTTATGTGAAGAGTTGTTTAAGTGAAGATTCAGTGTTGTCATCATGGTTATTTGCAATTCAGGTGAGTGGATTTTCATTTATTTTCAGTAGACCCATATATATATATATATATATATATATATATATATATATATATATATATATATATATATGCACACATATGATTAAATATGTTTTCATCATGGCACAATAAAAAAACAAAAACAGAAAGACTGGAACTCGTTACTGAAACTCAGAGACAAGCACTGTTGTGAGTCCTGTAGAGGAATGCAAGTCTGTGTCTAGTAGTCAAGTTATTAATATTCCAGACTCAATGGAAATTAAGTGAGCTTGTCAAGTTTGAACTTGAAAAAACTTTGAAAGATGATCCGAGGGTCATGGTCTTTTCCTTATAACGTTTCTGGCAAATCAATGAAGATTACAGTAACTAAATAATGATGGCAGAATTTTGTGTTTCAGATTTGATAACACTCAACAAGCAGGCTAATGCAAAGCTTGTTGCAAGTACATGGAGGCAGTTGCTGTCTTCAACCTTAGTCCTTTGTCCGCATTTATTTTTAGCTTTCTGTTTGATTCGTGAGCTAAGAGGTTGAGTAGTATGCTGTGAGGAGGGTTGTAATGGATTTCACACTGTATTCTAACAGCAGAAAGCAGCGAGGATAAATTCCTGTGTAACAGTTATTTGTTTATTCATTTGGCATTATGGAAGGCATACATTCACAGTCATACAAGTGTCTGTAATTGGTGGTCATGTGATTGTGTGTGTGTGTGTGTGTGTGTGTGTGTGTGTGTGTGTGTGTGTGTGTGTGTGTGTGTGTGTGTGTGTGTGTGTGTGTGTAGTGGAGGCAGATGTTCTCAGATGTCTCTGTTTTGCAGACTATCTCTGATGTATTTGCCTCATATTTTGTTAACGCGTGTTTTTTTCTTGACATTAATGATGACTGCAGTCACTGAATAATGATGACAAACATGTTAACATCTGATAAAAAAGCAGCACGCTAGTGCAAAGCCTGTTATCCTAACAAGTTTATGTTCATATGAAGGTAATAGCTATCCCTGATTGTTGCCATTTGACCATCATTATTTTTTAACATTTTCCTTTCTTGAGCTAAGAGTTTGAGAGTTATGTGCTGAGAGGGGTTGCAGTGGCTTTTTGCACAGCAGTAAGCTGAGAGGACAAATTCCTGTGCAGCAGTTATTTATATATTCAAACATTTTTTGGCACAATCAGACTTCTGAAGTGAACAGTTGCAGTCATACACATGGCTGTAATTGATGGTCACATCTGTATGTGTGTGTGTGTGCATGCATATATGTATGTATGTATGTATGTATTTACATATTTGTGGAATGCACAGTTCTCAACTGTCCCTGATTTTACAGAGTGGCTCTGATTTTGCTTCATATTTTAGTCTGACCTGTGTCCTAGTGAAACTACCTATAGTCTGTATAAATGCCTGTTCAGCATCTCTTTCTCTCTCCCCTGAAAACACTCCATAGCCTAGTTGAGCCAATCTAGACAACACAAAATTAATAATTATATAAACACAGAAATTATCAATGAACATTCTTTAGTGACTTTTTCTATGACTTTCCATGCAATGGAAAAGTTTCATGAACAGCATAATGTGTGATTAAAACATCAGTTCAAATACGACAAATGGATGTCAAATCATAGTGCAGAGCTACAGTATTCACAGCTATCGTTAAAATATTCACCGATAAAAAGTCAGATTACAAGATAATGTCCCACATATACTTCATTTAGATCTGCTGTTATGAACGTAAACAGAACACAAGACAATTTCCTGCTTATACAACATGTCACTGTCAAGTTATGAGCATTGGCATAACGAGGACAATTCCAAAAGGATTCTTGCAGGTGTCAAGTGCAAATAAAGAATTTTACAAGCCATTACTGAATGTTTGCATCTTTCACACAGTTCCATAGCACAGTGAGGCATGCTGCTATAAAAGGTGAAAACATAAACTGGCAGAGAGCACCAAGTGTTTTTAGCATAGAGGACATAAACAAAACAAAAATGCTGTCATTTGTAATAGCTGTCATGTACATAGTGAATGTACAGACATACATTGCAGTGTTACCACCTGCCACACTGCCTACCAGAAGAAGGAAACCACTAAGAAGATATCCCATGGCCCTCTTAGAGCAGATAAGATGATCCTCCAACTGTCAGACAGTCATCCTAGAAGTGTCCGTTCCTCACATATTTGGACAATATGCATAAAAGTTCCCATAAGGACATTAAGTGATTATGCATGTAGATGGGCACAGCACATGTCTAAATGTTAATTTAATATACTGCTAACTGGGATAAGAATAAACATCTATGCTCTTTTCATGCAGGAGACTGCAACTATCACCTGAATCCTTGGCAGATGAAAACTCTCTACCATCCACAATTGCCTGGAGAGCAATCATATAACGAAGGTCACAAGCTGAAAAAAATGTAGTAGAATGAGTGTTGAGCTGTTCAAATACCATTTCAAGGGATCTTGATATAGCTGCATGTGTACTTCAAATCACACACAATGAAACATTTCGAATAGTCAGTGTAGGTGTGCCATGTTGCACAATATGATAACATTTGAACATGGTGGCTTCCCAGTCTGGAATGTTTGAGTGACATTGCCACATATCCAATCATCAGAAGCAGGAAAATCAATAGAATGATGATGTACCCAATGAAGAAACCACATAGGAGGACGAATATTGATGTGGGGAAGCAGGCACATCGTGTATTCTCAGGAGTGCAATACATAGTAACATCTGGTAGACACATATGCACCACGACAGGCACTCATGTTTCCAAAGCACATAGACAAACATTAACTTCAGACACTGACTCTTGCCAAGATGTGATTTACACACAGCATGCTAATAAGTGGAGTTCCTTAATATTTGTAAGATCAGACATTAGCATCATACTAACACCAAAACAATATGTTACATATTGTACAACTACCATTATATATCAAACTATCCGTGACTATACAAGGGAAAACTGTATTCATAAACATCATATACTAACATAGTCTTACCAGAAGATGATATGAACATTATTCATAATATTTGCCTCAGTGAGTCACAGCAAGCACACAGAGATATTCCATGACCACAAATACCAGCAGCACATACCACACCAGAAACAGGCTCAGGAGATATATGGTCGAATTGACAGAGAATACACTGAAATTACAAGAAACCCAAACGCATTACAACAACATACATGTCAATGGATAACTACAATAGTAGTTGAATGGAACTGATGTCTACATGCATGCATTTATAGTTACTAGAGCACGAGAAAGATGTGAATATATTTTGTAATAATGAAACAGGCATTAAGCATGCAACACATAATGATATAGCAATAAGTTGTACCGTCTGCAACACTGCTACACTGAAGAGAAAACCTCTAGCTTGCGGCAATGGCTTCATGATATGTTCCTGGTGGGAGATGAATGTTTGAAACTCATGCTCTTCAGTAAACTGACCAACGATCTTTTTTTTTAACTTTTACTGAATACATTTTTATTGATTTTCAGAAACATAAATATATATACAGTATGTATATCAAAGAAATATTTACATAGTCAAAGCTTAAAGTGGAGAAACAATTCCAGAAACAAACATTACAAAAACAACTATTTACATAAGATGTCTATACTTGAATAACTTTGTTTTCTTGAATGTATCTGAAATAAGATTATAATTTATTAGAGTCTTCTGTTTCCAGCACTTGATTAACTTTCTGCTAGGCAATGCTTAAGGAAGTAGATTGTTCTGTTCTTTCCTTGATTGTTTTCAATTCTAACAGCAAGACTGATAAAACCATGTTCTTGAAATGTTTAAAATTGGGAGGAGTTACAACCTTTCAGTTCTGTGTAATATTTTTCCTTGAAATAACAAGGAGAGTCCACAAAATTACATATTTTTGCCTTGGAACACAAGACGGCACAGGTGTATTCAACAAAACTAGAGATTTTGTAAGTTGGAACTTATCAATGAACACTGCCTGTAACAAATAGTTAATACTTTCCCAATATTATATAAGACCACAAAGCTGGCTATCCAGGTGTTAACATTCCTGTAACACCAAAAATAGATACTGAAGAAATAAATGGAGCTCAGGAACAAACCAGTATTCCACATAAAACAGTGTAAACTTAGAGAGATGAATCAAGCAGGAATACGCATAGGCTCCAACATAAAACTTTCCCAATATTGTTTAAGTAAATGGCATTCATAGAACATGTTGCCAATTGGCTATTGATTGTGATTTACACCTCCAACATCTATTTTCTTTATTATATATTAGTTCTAATTTGTGTGGTGTTAAGTATGCTCTATGTATAAATTGCCATGTGAAAAGTTGCCAATATAGTGATATAAGATGCTAGTTTGGAGATGTAAGAATTAGTTTTTTATATTTATCATCTGCCATTTTACCATTAACTGTTTCATAGTATTTCCATATATTTTGTTTTATTATGAATTGTTCTTTCTTTAACTAATTTGTACAATACTGATAAATTCCTTTCCCATTTGCGGGAAATTCCATCAACGTTATTAACTGCTCTATGAGCTTAGGAACCTTTTCCCTAACAGACTTTTGCATTATTGCCTGTTGGCTTAAAACTGTTTGTCTTAATCCCTGTAGTGCTAACCATGTTATTTTCAAGGTTGAACTCACTAATAATTTGCTCTATCTATCTATTAGTACTTTATTAGTGTTTATCAAGTGATGCCAGTAAATTAGATTATTCTTTCTAAGTGTTTTATCTGCTACTAAGTCCTGAGTCATAATATTATTTTGTGTATATGCTATTGGGAATATGAAAAAAGACCATGCTTTTATATCCGGACTTTTGTTTACAAAGTGCATAAAAGACTTTAGGGTATTAATAATGTATTTAGAATGTTTATTTATAGTATCATGAGTAAAAATTGTGGTGGTGGTGCTGCAGTAGCATTGTCGCCTCACAGTTAGACTTTGCCTGTTCGATTCTCAGTTAGAGCATCTTCTGTGTGGCGACATGCATGAATGGGCATTCCTTCGTTGAAGGTTATGCTTTAGGCCCAGCAAGCCAGCATGTAAAAATCTACTGCCAATCATTAGCAGACCGGAGTTCCGCTGTGGCGACCCCTAACCGGGAAAAGCCGAAAGACGCAAACAAATTTATTGTATCATGAGTGTTTTTTAACATATTTTTTCATGTACTAGTTTTCATTTAGAAGTATATTCTTTGTTTAACCATAGAAAAAACGTTTTTAAAGCTGATGATTGTATATAGCCTTCTAAATCTGGTAAGCCTATTCCACTTTCCTCCCATTTGTCAAAATGATGTCTTAGGGCAACTCTGTGTTTTTTAGGGTACCATAAGAATGTCATTATTAACCCTTCAAATTGTTTTAAATATGATTTAGGTGGAGGTAACGAGTAAGCTTGTATAAAATACAGAATTTTTGGGAATGATAATGCTTCACATTTTGAGGAGATTCCAGGTCTATTTGTTTTGTCATTAACATATATCCTTCCTAGTGACCAGTGTAATTGAGGACCCCATAGCCAAGCTATGATATTAGTGGGTAGGAATCTTTGAAGTGATATACAGGTGCATAACACATTTTACAACCTGAGGCACCAGGATTCAAAACTCTCTTACTGGGCAGACAAAGTCCAAGAAGACTCATGTATAACCTACTGTTACTTTACCAATGTGCATTAATTTTTGTGTACACGTACTACTATATAATTACTTTAAAGGGGCATTTCATCATACCATTACAGCTTACTGTATTCCTCTTGACTGCACCTGTAGTTGTTATTTGTTCAGTTAATTTTTCAGACTGAATTACCTGACCCTTTTTATCTGCTAGATAGTTCATATAATTTCTTATTTTAATTTGCTTAATATGATTCATTGAAGTTTTGCCATTCTTAGTAAGCAGTACACAAGACATTCTTTTATTATCATCAGACAGCTCTGTATAAATCTGATCCCATAGGGATTTCTTTTGATGTCACACCTGCAATAACACAAATACCAGATCTAACTGCTTATCTAATTGAAATAACATGATACTTCTTTGCTGGTTCTCCAAATTCTCAACTTAACAGGAAATTTGTCAGTGAGTCCCAGTAATAAATAAATAACACTGGTTGACCTGCATTTTTTGGAGCAAACTTCTTGAGCTCTGTCTTAGCTTGGTCTGCTACAACTTCATTTGACAAGTAAGAAAACTGATACAGCTTTTACAACAATTCTAATGAAGAATAAGCTTTCTATTTTTTACTATCAATGCAAAATTGTCTGTGAAATGACCATGTTGGATTTCTAGCATGACATAAGATACTAAAAATTCCATTAAAACTAAACAAAAAAATCTATCCTTGTGAAGACTGAAACCTGAACAGACATATTGATAAAATTAGTTTCCTTTGGATTCCATATTCTCTGTAAGTCCTTTTAAAGTATGTGACTACTTAAAAGACTTTAAGTAATTTCCATGCCTTTCCAAGTACAAATCTTCACTCTGGTGGAAGGATCTGGCCTTATCTTATCAAATCTGGCATTATAATCACCAAGCAATACTAAAAGAGACACCAGAATAAATGTATGCCCCTTTGGCACGTACCTAACCAGGCACTTGCAACAACTGGAATGTCCACAAAGGTTTCTCACCAGGAGAATTTAGGGCATTTGTTATACAAATGGGAAGGAAATTAGGTCACTGGACAGTCAAAATGGGGACAGGACAAACAATGTAACACTCTGAAGGGCAATGGGAAGGGAAAAGAGGTTTTGAAGTTGGGAAGAAGGGTATATTTTTGGGGGGAACAATTGACCATTTTATTTTTATTTTGTTGTTGAGAAGACAGAGTAAGGGAGGATGGCAGAATGGTGAGTAGGAAGGAGGAGACAAGGATAACAGAATAAGCTGATACGCTGACATATAACACAGACAAAAACTGTCAGAGGAGGAGGACACAATGCAGATATAAGCACATTGTGGACAACTGTTTCATAGGTTCATAGCTGGTTACCAGACTATTGACCTGAAGGTCATTATAAGCCTAGCTGTGTGTGCCCAATGTAATACTAGAGAAACCCAGTATAAAGGATCTTGCCTGAACTTGAGATCTTAGTTAGCAATGACTGCCCATCTCTAGGAGGGCCATAGCTGAAATCCCCAGCAGGAATTTACGGTTTCCCATCCAGTCATCCCAGGTATGTTTAAACAGGGTCATAGAGGGGCTCTGTTTAATGTGAACTGATAGCCTATTCCAGAGGAGTGGCAACCGCTGACAGACATATTTGTCCCTTCAGCAGGACCTATTTATGATGAAGGCCAGGTTAGGGTCCCTGTAGCAGGTGACCCTTTTCCCATTTGGCTCACAGATATGCAGCATTTCCATTAGGTTTGGGTCCAAGATTGCTCTGTAGGCCAAGTGCATGTCTTCTCTAAGTAGTCTGTATGCTACTTAGTACAGTGATTTCATTCTGTCAATGTATGACATGTGCTGGAGACCCTGCATTTTCTTGGTTAGAAATCTCTGAGGTCTTGCAAGTTGCTGCAGGTGCCTGGTAAAGTACATACCAAAGGGAGCACTGTACACTATTATTGGCCTGACAAAGGTTAACTACAGGGGAGTTATGCTCTCTTTCACTCTTGAGTCAATACCTTTGGTAATGAGGTGTGCGACACAGTATGCCTTCCTTACCACAAATATGATAATGAAGAAGACTGGACAACAAAAAATAAGAGGGTGAGTGGCATAAAAGGAAGGGAAACACTGTGACATGGGACAGGGTGTGATGAAGACAGCCTGCTAATCCAATCCAGAGAGGGATCCCTCTTGTAGTCAGTCACTTCCATGCAGGATATCAAGGGCAGGCTCCACCACTTGTGGTTCTATGGTCGGGGTTCGGTGTCTATACAATTCTACCAATTGCATAAGAAGGTACTCCAGGATGCTATTACAGGCATTGAACTATTGATCCAACCCAGCCATCACTAGCTGCTACATCTCACAGTGGGTGACAGAAGGGGACCCCTCAATGTCACTTCCTCATCACACCCACTAGAGATGCAGCATTGCAGGCCACTGGTGAAACCCTCGAGGTAATCTCTTAGAAGATGGCTTTCATCACCATCTACAGAGGCAGGCCCAAGGACTGCTGGTGATGCAGCAGATAATGCAGTGACTGGTGCAGGGTATGGTGGCCACTGTCTCATAACTGCTTGCTCCATGGCTCACCATGCAGAATAAGATGAACATAAATGGAGAGATAAACAACAACAAGAACAAAGTAAAATAATTTAAAGAAGAAGAGGACAGAAAGAACAGGTCACCAATACAATGGTCATTATGATATGGTAAACTTTATTAAGACAGACCAAGAAGGAGAAACAACAATCAGCAGAACAATTTATAACAGTGGCTGAAGAACACTTATTATATGATGCAGGATAACACCAGGGAATATGAAAGGCAGTGTCTCCATCACAGATATATCATGACTGTAGCACAGTAGCTCACTGTATGGATGGACACTGGTATGTATGTCAAAAGAAGAACAAAGCACTGATTAAGGTATTAAACTGTATAAATTAAATGCTCACTGCCATAGAAAACAGGTTATGGAGATTTGTCATTCACTCCTTAGCAAATGCAGGGTTAACTGCATATAGTTTATGGCAGTAACACAAATAACATTCCTAAAACTAATACTAGTACATAGACAATGAGCAACTAGGCAATGCTGTAATAGTCAAAAGAAAAATATCAGGCCTCAGTGGAGTGGTATGTAAGTACAGTACAGCCTGTTATGCACATGAAAATGTTATGGATAACTGGCATAGTATAGAACAAAATAAATGTATGAAAAATAGTACACTGCAAAGTCAATGAATGGCTAAGCAGTGATGATCTATTATGATGAAAATAAAAAAAACAATGGACAATGCCTTGGCAATGGGGTTCAGCAAAGATACAGTTATAGCAGCAATACAGTTCATTTACCTTTACTCCTAGAAAGCCTGGACTGCCTCCTCTAGTGTTACCCTATTTGTTGCAATGTCATCCTCTACTGCAAAACAGAAATAATGCATTAATTAGAGCAGCATATCTGTTAGAACAGAAAACAACTATATCTAAACTTTCAGACAAAAAAATGAAATCTTTCCCTAGTATGTAGGCTGTGTCATCCTAACCACTTCTTCTCATTGGCCGAAAAGTTCTTGATGGTATCTCCCTTGATGGATCTATTTTACATGATCTTCTTTTTACAAACTCAGATTTCACATGGTTGAAGTCATGTGATCAACTGTTTAAAAAGGTGAACATGTACAAAATAACAAAAATAGCATTTTTGTAGGGAAAAGCAAGTGTTCTGCACCCCACCACACTGCCTGTTAATTATATATACCAGCTTCAAGATTGCATTACAGTGGGGAAAAGGGCACTTTCCCCAATCCCCACTGTACTGCCATCTCAGTACAATTTGTTCCACTTTTTAGAAAGTCAATCTCATGGTCTTGATCACGTAAAATCTGACTTTTTAAAAAATCCGTCATATATGTGATTTAGACTTTGAAAATAATGTTATGTTTTGTAAAGTGTTTTATAATAAGTTAGTACTATATGTGCTAAATGCTGGTGTTGCTTATGACTGTAATCTCCTTGAAACTAGCATTTACTAAACGTTCAATGTGTTTTATTATCTTGGAGCTTTTCTACCTGGGCCTCTGCTGAAAATGGACATATATCCAGTCGGACTATCCTGGTCAACAAATGTAAAATAAATAAAATAGACCCCTCCATGGCTCCATTTTACATAATCAACTTTTTAAAAAGTTTGAATTTCACATGACCAAATTAATTTGATAGCTTGTTTAAAAGTCATTCATGCACAAAAATAGCAGAAACAGCATTTTACATGGGGCAAGCCCCCCTGCACCCCCATACCCCGGTAATTATATATACCAACTCCGACAATACACTACAGTGGGGAGAAGGGCTCATTCTCCAATGCCCTATTGTACAAAAATTGCAGTACAATTTGTTCAACTTTTTTAAAAAGTCGATCACACAGTCTTGATCATGTGAAATTCAACTTTTTAAAACTTCAGGCATATAAAATAGACCCCTTCACAGATAGCTATATTTATTTTGGCATTACTTACTAGAGAGGGTGACCCATTATATCAGTCATCATCCTGGCAAGTGTATGTCAGGCATCCATCTTATACATTGGACCTTATTATTTCTCCTAGTTTACTTGCTCAAAGTTTTTTGGGTTTCTAATTTCATGATGGGAATGGACTCCATTCCTAAGTCATGGTATAACTAAAGTTCATGAAATTAGTATTGTTTCAGTCTTTAATGTAAGCCAAAAGTGCTCTTTGCAGCACCCTTAATGTGCAAAGAATTAACTCCTTCTGAAATTCACACAGCGTTACATGCATTGGAAGCATATCTAAGCATGACTGTTGATTTTTTTTATTAGACCCTTTGATCGTATTATTATTGGAACTGACTGGGTATCTTTTTTCCACATTGCTGCCGTTTCTGTCTGCCAGTCTTGATATTTGATGACTTTGTGTCTCTGTGTACATAAGACACTGTAATCACTAGATGTAGCAGTTTCAATGATCAATGCTACTTTTGTTTTTCTAATGTTTTTATGGATCTATTGTATTAATGAATGCAAATCTGCATTTGAAGCTCTTGAAAGGTTTTTATGCAAGTAGACTTCTTTTCTCTAAATTCTCTCTTAATCTTTTTGAATATCTTCTATCTGAAAACTCTGGACTTCTTGCATAACAGTAACGATACATAATTTCTTCCTTATCTTTAACAGTCTACTGTTTCATCTTTATGGCTCTTTTTTGGCCTGTCAGTTCTTGTGGACTATTACTTCCTTCTATAACAGGAGGGCCATCCTCCCCCTGAGGCTGTCCAAATCCCATTTGAGAAATGTTTCCGTGTCTTAATGATTCAACAAAGACATTTTTCCAGTCCTGGCACCAATGTGCATACCAGGATTTGACACTTTTTTTAATACTGAGATGTGTTCACACAGTTCTCTTTTTTATTTTTTATATACTTCTCTCTCGGATATACACTATATCAGATACAATCTATATATTAGTGTCATCTTGGTGAGATTTTGTGAAAACAGGGCCTAACACATGAAAGTACTCATCAAGACTTAAGGATGAATTCAGTTTCAGCAAAACTGCTCTCCTCTTCTTGCTGATTTCATCCTCTCCCCATTCAGACCCCTACCTTCATATTTCTCTCCTATAAGGCATCCCCTGTATTGCATGTACAACAGGTGCAAAAAAGGAGTTTTGTTACCCTGTTACTCCTAGTGGGAGTCCTAGTTGAATCTGATCCTGCTGACACTATGTCTACTCATTAGACCAAATACAGCAGTAAAAAAGATACCTGGGAAAAGTGCTAAATCTTGTGGCCTGCATGTGAGATGCATTAATTTGCAGCACAGCAGCAAGATGACCAGCTAAAGGAGTGTGATATACATGCTCAGCAGTGTGGGGAGAGGGTGATAACTGCATGGCCAAGCTTCTCAGATGCTCACATCCTACATGATTGACATGGCTGAGTAAGGCTATGATGGGCAGCTTAGTATTACAATGACCATGGTCATTAGCATGAAGAAAATCATGAGTGAAGCATCTGGTCTCCACAGCAATGAACACCTTAATAATGACAGGGTCTGTGCATGAAACAGACTTGGACTTGTAGTATGGAATCAGGCTGATAATATATTACAATGCATTACTGGCGCAGTTCAGAGCCCATCACATTAAATCAACTCACTAGTTGAATAGCTGATCTGGGAGTCCCTTTAAATCATGATAAAATCATGTTGGCAGTTATGTGAGAGATTACAATTGTGCACCTCACCTGCACAAAATGAAGAATTCTCTGTCCTGCCCACCCCACCCTCTGGTTAATGTGGGTATCGTGAAGTCTGATGCACAATGTGGCCTGTCAGTGCACTGTACTGCATAGCCTGGTTATGTAAATATATGCATCAGGTTTTGCTGTGTTTCTCTTGTCATGACCTTTAGCCATGGATCAGATGTCACCTCTTTACAAGTGCCACAAGATATTTCACCCACCTCTGCCAGGCATGGGGCCTGCTGTGGCTATGTACGTCTATGAGTCCTCACCTTAGGTTCATAGTTCAAAGGTGTTTACTAGACTAATGACCACAAGGGTCTTTTTAAGTCTATCCATGCATCCCAAATCTCTGACAAGTTCTGGTACCCTTGATAAGTGTAAGCAGGGGCTTGGGAGGTGAAACACTTACAAGCAGGGGCCTGGGAGATGACCTTTTACAGACTGCCTGTGTACATTGGAGACATAGGTGCCAAACCAGGGATGAATTTCCTGTTCCCCATCCAATTGTCCAAATTACACTTGAATTGGGTTAGGAAGGAGCTCTGCTTCCCATGTTCCAGAGAAGAGGTAATCTCTGGGAAACATATTTGTCTCTCCAGCAGTTCATATTTATGTGACAGTCTTTAGAATGGGTAATTCTGGTGCTGTTTGTTTTGTGGATATGCAGGAGCTCCATTAGAGTGGAGTCTGACAATGCCTTACATGCCAGGCATAGATCTCCCCTCAACAGCCTGTAGGAGACAGAATACAGGGATAGACCCTTGAGATGGTCTTCATAGGACATGTTATTTACTCCCTGCATTCTTTTAGTGAGGAACCTCTGTGGATGTTCCAGTTGACGGATATGTCTGGTTAGGTAGATTCCAAAGGGGGCATTATACTCAGTGATAGGTCTAATGAATGCCAAATACAGTGGAGCAATGACTTCTTTGGACCTAGATTCCATACTTTTGTTTATAAGTTGCACAACATAGAATGATTTCCTCACTACTGTACACACATGATGGTCAAAGGCTAGAATGCTCTTTACATGTGTCCCCAAGTCCCAAACTACTGGGTCAGTTCTTGCTGCAGTTGTTGAGTTGTGCAGCATGGTCCTTTACTGGATGTCTCTGGAGCATAATACAGATCACTGTCAGATGTATGCAGGCAGCAGATTTGGGAGTTCAGCAGTCAGGGCATATGTTCTACCAAATCATGTCTGCATTAGTGTGGTGTTGTACTCCATTACCACCTCTCTCTCTCTGTATGGATGCTGCTGATGGGAGTCATCAGTAATGTCATCAAGACATATTACCTGCTATACTCAACAAGAAACACCTTTATGAGTGATCTAGTACCTGCATTCACAGGACTGGACCTTCATGGCCTCTAGGATTGCCATTTTGTGTAATACAAACTAAATGATTTCTGGAAAGTCTCCTTGCATAAAATGCTGGTATAGATCGCATATGTGGCAGATGTAGGAATCATGGGAACTGCCTGAATGGGGCACAAACAAATTGTATATAGCACCCTGTGCACTATAAACCATCTGGTATTTGATGGACTGGAAACATCTGCTTGAGATGCTAAATGCCATGTGGAACAGCTGGGGGCATTTACGCGGCAATGCTGGGGCAGTCAGTGGATATCAGGACATAAGAGAAATGGGCTATGTCATAGAATGCCTAAGTAGAGGTGGCTCTCTCTTGTGCTGTCAATGGGAAATACATCTGATCAGCATTACAACTAGGTAATGTAGTAGTATTTGCAAGGATGAGACCTGCAGAACTCCTGCTGCATTCTAGCTAGACGTTGAAAGGTCTCTGTAGCAAGGGTGGGTATGCTACACAAACCTTAATTTGCACTGGAATAGGCATTCCATGCATGCCTCTTGATCCCATGTAAAGATGACACAGGTATACAAGCTACCGTATCATATTTACTTACAGAGTAATAGTCCGCTATGTTCAAGTTGTGGAGGTGATGGCATGCCAGCTGCTGATGGACTCTTCTGCAGTGTGGAAGTTGGCAGCATGTAACATCCTAGACAGTGGCTTCCAAAATGATTACTCTCACATGCTGACAGGCTAATGTACGTACTACTACTGCTAGCATCTTAGTATGAGCGATACACATGGTCACCGAAGATACAGCTGTTCAACAACAAATGCTGGGGTATAGGGAAGTTGATCCCCATGACTCAACGTTTGTGTTTCTGCATTAAGCCTCCATGCCTGAGTTCATCATTTCCATATCTAGTGGGTCTCAGTAGCTTGTTAATACTCATATACATGTTATTATGTGCTCATTGATATTTTTTCCTAGTAGCATGATCATTCTGCTGGGTCTCAGTACTGCTATTCAAACATATTATTTCACTTAATGCAGTGCAGGTAGTGGTCGCTGAATACCCTATTGTGCAGATATTGTGCCACAATGTGGGTAAGGAGAGAGAATAACTATGAGCATTATATACATATTTATGCAACCTGTTATACAGTTATTCTACATGAGATCTAAAAATAAGGCAGGTCAAGAGAAAAGAACCTTTGAATATATATTATAAGGAAATATATTTAAACCATTGTCTCAAAAGCAGCTCTAGCTGTAGGACTGTTTGCGGTCTTGTAGCACTTTTTTAATTGAGATATCATCTAAGATCTGATTGTAAGTAGTTTCAGTTGTCAGGAATGATTTTACTGAAGCTTTTTTTACCATTGCCCTTTATAAATGAGGATGCTCCAACATTTGGGGGAAATTATCTTGAAATCTCAAGGATTAATGGGTGTATTTGACATGAAGCTTTGGTATGAGAGAGGGGTAGTAGCTACTATTCGGCAGCTTGCAGCTAAAGTTGGATAAATGAAAGACAGGTGCAGTGGTATTAATTCTTGGTGGCCAAGTTAATGAATCTACATATGTTGTTAATAAGTGTTTGAAAATTGTGGGTGTCTGACAGGAATTAAGAGTCCCAAGTGAAATAGCACATTCTAAGTCAGGAGTCAGAATGTCAATAGATATGGCACACCTTGCTTGATGGGTAAGATGACTGAAAATAGAGTAGCATTGTTTCGTCTGAAACTTAACTTAGTCAGTGATGTTCTCAGTATGCTTTTTAAAGGGTTGGCTTGGGTCAGGCATAAGCCCAAGATTTTTTTATAGTTAGATTAGTGAGAGGTGGAATTTGTCAATGACACAGTAGTAAAAAGATCTACTTTTGGAATATTTTTAACTGTACTAAAAGCATATGGGCAGTTTTCAAGCGGTTAAGGGTTAGGTGATTATTTCTGAGCCAGTTACATTTTTTAGGTCACTGTAAAAGATTCTGTATTTGTTTAGAAGAGAGTGCAAATGTATGCAAAGCGATGTCATCTCTATACAAGGATCATCTCTATACAGGGAAATAGAAAATGTGTCAGTGATGGGCATGATGTCATTAGTGTATGAGAAGAACAGGATAGGGCCTGCAAATGACCCTTGAGGAACACCAGAGGAAAAAGTGACAGTGTCTGCCTTAAAACTCCTACACTGAATTTTGTATGTTCTGTTTACTGGGTAGTTTCTTCACCATTTAACAGTACTGGAGCTGTCACATATTTTACTTAGTTTATTAAGGAAAGTGTTATGATGTAGTCTTACAAAGACTTGAATCTGGTCAACAAAAATGCTGCCTGTCAACCAAGCCTTTTCTGTGGCTAGATATATTTTATCAATGACGGTGCATATGGCAGCTTTAGTGTTATGCCATGATCTGGTCATACTGTGTGGGGGGGTCCATTAGGAGATCATATTTATTTATAAGATCCATTGGCAGTATGTAAATGTTTTCAATGATTTTGGTTAAGACAATGTATAGAGACTGAGCAAAATTCTTGTGGGTATATGGGATTAACATTTTGGGGAACTATGATAATTAAGGAGTGTTTGAACAGAGTGGAATTAAACAAGTGGTGAGAGAGGGATTAAATGTGTAACATAGGGGTTTAGTTGTATTCTCAGCAGCCTTGGACAAAAAGACAAGGTGGAGACCATTGCAGCTAGGATTGTGACTGGTACCTAACTCTTCCAGTAGTATATGTACATCTTTGGAAGTTATGGCTCTAAAGTAGAATGTGGGAGTGCCTATGGTGGAAGGGATTGACGGGGGGAATTTCTGGTTACATCAGCGGGTAACAGAGATCACTGTCTGAAAAGGTGGGCTAGTGGCTGTTGACTGCATCTTGCAGGTTTTTAGGATCATAGGATCATAGAAGGTTATTAGGCTAATGGTCCTGCGGCCCTTACAAACCTAGCCAAGAGTTCATCCCCAAAAAAGAAACTTCAGTCAGCACCTGTCGCCCCTGTCAATGAGGGACAAAGGTGGAACACCTGGGACAAATTTAGGGTTTCCCATCCACTCATCAAGGTTGCACTTGAAGAGGGTCAGCGAGGTACTCTGTTTGACTTGTATGGCAAATCTATTCCAGAGATGAGGCAGCCTCTGGGAGACAAACCTGTCTCTCCAGCAGATTTTGTTGATATCACATACTAGATTTAGGCCTATTGAGTGGGTAATGTGCGAGGAGTTAGACTTACAGATATGGAGCATCTCTAGTAGGGCAGGGTCCGATATTGCCTTGTAGGTGAGACACAGATCACCTCTGAGCAATCTATATGATGCCGAGTAAAGTGATAGTGATTTGAGCCTGTCCACATAAGACAGGTGTTGGAGGCCATGAATTCTCTTTGTGAGGTATTTCTGTGGCCTTTCCAGTTGGTGCAGGTGTTTGGAGAGGTACATATTAAACAGGGCATTATACTCAATTATAGGTCTAATGCGGGAGAAGTACAGAGGTAAAAACCTCCTTTTTTCTAGATGCACTCACTTTACTTATGAGATGAACCAAGTAGAAGGCTTTTCTGACCACTGCGGCCACATGATGGTCGAATGTGAGATTGTTGTCAACCTGAGTACCCAGGTCTCTCTCCATGGAGTGTGTGCTTAGGGGGTTGCCATTGATGGGGTAATCAGTAGGGGTCATGTTTTTGCCAAATGATACGATGATACATTTTTTTGCATTTAACTTAAGGCCATGCCTTTGGTACCAGTTATTTGTAGCTGTAAGATCCTCTTGTAGAATATTAATGTCATTTGGGGAGTCAATGACAGCACTCAGCTTACAGTCATCTTCAAACTTGATCAGCCACAGGCCCTTGGTCTTTGCCTGGACCTCTGAGAAGTAGATGCCAAACAGTAGGAGTTCCAGGACATATTCCCCAGGGAACACCACTAGTGACAGGTCTGCTGTCAGAGGTGGTGGTGTCTATTTTGACTTAGTGGGTCCTATCTGTGAGACAATTGTCCACCCATCTGATGAGATAGAGAGTAACACCAAGTAGTGTTAGCTTTTCAATGATGCCTCAGTGGGGGACTGTGTCAAAGGCCTTGGCCTGGTCCAGGTAAGCTGTATGTACTGTATGTACTGACTTTCCCTCATCCAGGGCCTTGGTGATGGTCTCAAAGAAGTCATCTAGGTTCAGTAGGCAACATCTGTCCTGATGAATCCAAATTGGGTAAGGTCAAGTGTTTAGAGATTGCCTAGGCCCTTGTTTATGAGATCCATAATAATACACTCCATGGCTTTACAGATCAGACTTGCCAAGCTAATGGGGTGATAGTTTCCTTTTACAAGATTTCAGAAGGTACGCAGATTCATGGAAGGTGTGTCATTATCTGAGGTGTTACTATCAAAATAAGTAATGTTTTATATTACCTTCTAAAACCTTCTATGTTGAGAGACCATGGCATGTTGTTTCCTTCAGAGATTTAGCAAGTTACAATGTTGCCTTAGGTTTAGGAATTTAGCACAGTAGATTTGATTACTTGTTATTTATCAGTTATACCATGTGGTATCACATCTGTTTACTAATACTTATTTGTACTCATTCCACAAATATTCTGTGGTAAAACATTTTGTCTTATGCACAAGTAGAGTTTAGGTTTGCTATAAACAATTATGCCAAGTTTAATAGCCAGAGACCTAACTAACCATTCATTCACTCCGGAGCAGCTCTTTTGAGTGTGCACCTTTAACCCCTAGTGGGTGTGGTTTAAGCCTTTAAAAACTAATTTATCACCTTAGAGTTCTAGAAAACTCTCATTGAAAGAGGTCAAATATCAATAGAGTTGTGTTTGCCATCACATATGGCTCAAGACAAAATATCCTGGTACCTTGTAAGTAACATGGTTTTGGAATTATTAATGCAAATATGAACAATCCATACTTGGCAGGCCAGAGTCCTAAAGTCTCCTATATTTAATAAACCATTGTGAATTTCATATCTGATATCGATATAAAAGGAATTAAAAAACTTAATGAACTCTGCCATTTGCTAGACTATAGACCAGTGCTCAAGGTTGTCTCTGGTAGTTGTTTGCACAAATCACAGCACTAATGCTGCAACTGAGCTCTGGCATGTAAGATACTTGTCCATCATCAGATTTCAAGGGCCTAGCTCTTCCATGTGCTGATTCGTCATAAAAGGTTTCTTGGCTTGCCACACAACTAGTCTTCATTCACCCATCTATGGCAGAGCATAAGCAAGGTTTCCTGCTTACTCCATTGTAAAACATGAGTGCAAGTCATGTGGAAAATACAGTGTTCTATTTACAAAGCCACTGAAACCACTTGTAAGGATTAAATGTGAATCTGTGATGCCCGAGCATTTGAAATAAAACAATATACTGTCAAAGACAATTTTCTTATTAATCGTTATTGCATCGTTACATATAAAAAAAATGACATGCCTTTACTATTTCAGTGTCTTGGTGTGTACAAGCAACCCTGTATACCATCCACATGCTATTGAAGAATTACTGTATCATATAAACAGTAGTACCAGTCTTGAAAAAAATTGTTATTCCAAAAGAATAAACTCTAGTGACTCTAATTATGTATTTGCATGATGAATGTATTCAAAGCCTGTAGAGGTATTCCAGAGAGAAGGTTTTGTAGGAATTCATAGTAATTTCTGAAACTAAGTTACATCACATCATGTCATGTGACTAATGCATGAAATAAGTCAACAACTAACAAAGCTGACTTTAGCAATAAAACAAAAAAAACAAATGCTTTTAGAATAGAGCAAGAACTTCTGTACCCCACAACCTCTACATCTCTAGGGTATATAATGATGAACTGTATGGTTACAATGCACTTATTCTGTAAAACATACTCTAGTGAAGTGAACTGGAAATTCTGCATACATTGATAGTCCTCTGATATCTCACCCAGAGTTCACATAGTTTGTTCAGAACACTACTTGCTTTTCAAAAGTATTTGGGATTTGACTAAACCTGATTAATGAATCCCATTCCAACTAAAAACATGTCAACAAAATACCAGTATCCCAGTTCACAGTTGTGGGTTCTTTATTTAGAATCAGAACATTTTCAAATTATTGTGCATTGCTATATAAATGAATGCTGCTGTTTTATATGTTTTTATATCAGCTCTCAGTGTTAAAATGCATACTCACAGTATTTGATAAATACTAGCAGTGACTTCAGAATTTAGCACACGCTACAATTTTTTGCATAAAAGCTGTAGACAAAGTTAGATTGCATTTAAAATGATAACTGTATTAATTAAAAGATGATGTTAATGAGGAAGTTTTCTGGTATATATTTATCTCTCTATCTATCGATCTATCTATCTGTCTATCTATCTATCTATCTATCTATCTATCTATCTATCTATCTATCTATCTGTCTGTCTATCTATCTATCTATCTATCTATCTATCTATCTATCTATCTATCTATCTATCGGTCTTTCTATCTATCTATCTGTCTGTCTATCTATCTATCTATCTATCTATCTATCTGTCTGTCTATCTATCTATCTATCTGTCTATCTATCTATCTATCTATCTATCTATCTATCTATCTATCTGTCTGTCTGTCTATCTATCTATCTGTCTATCTATCTATCTATCTATCTATCTATCTATCTATCTATCTATCTATCTATCTATCTGTCTCCCTTTTCTCTCACTTTCGGATTCCAAAGAATGCTTTTCCTCCTTCATTTTGAATCTTGCACAAAAGAGCAGCTGAAGCTTAACAAAGCAGACAAGTGCTTAGCCACTTCCCATCACATTTCTCTCTGTGGCAAAATTCAAATGAGCACCACAAATAAATAGTAGTCTATTTTATAAAGTTTTCCCATGGATGAAAGGGAAAAGGAAAAACTAAAAGTTCTTGGCTTGAAAATCCAGTTTAATGGTAGTATCAGTTTTGTACCTTATGCAGCTTCTAGTTGAAAAACAAATGTTAATGGAGAATTTTTTCTGATATTTGTCTGTCTGTCTACATATCTATCTATCTATCTATCTATCTATCTATCTATCTATCTATCTATCTATCTATCCATCCATCCATCTCTCTATCTATATATCTCTCTGTCTGTCCATCCCTCTGTCTATATGTCTGCATTTATCTATTTTTAATTAGCTATTTATATTACCGGTCCTTTTTGAAATGACAAATTTGGGCTGTTTAGTATTAGCACGGGCACATTAAATGTCATTTTCTTTAAATGGTGTCTTGTTCTTTGGCACATAGGGATTGAGCCATTACTGCAACCCAGGTGGACAGGCTTCAAGTAGTGGCCCCAGCACAGGAGAAGCTAGGCATGGAGGGCAGGAGAGAGACGAGTGAAGAGATTTAGCCTGCTCACCTTTCCCAGAGGTGGGAAGGATAGCAAGCACTCTGTGATCACAGAGGGAGGTGTTATTTCTTGTTTGAGGAAAGGGGTGGGGCTGGTTGCTGACAGCATCCCTTGTGGAAGTGAGGTACAACCAGTGCAAACAACCTATTCCATGTCACCATTCAGTTCTGTAAGCTGAGCACTCATGAGGAACAAAGGGTTTAAATGATAACTTTCAAACCATCCCTAATGGCTGTCTGAATGATAGCCCTTCCTGGTTGACCATCTCTTCAGTGATAGGAAATGAGTGTTCCAATTAGCCAGGAGGGGGCTGAGGTTCAACAGGCAGTGGAGGCAAACAGTGTCAAAAACAGCCTGGTAACCCTTAACGTATGTAACAGAAATGTTTCCTTCACAATTTGCAATGTGAGGACATGTGACTATGACATTCATATACGTACCAGTAAAACAATATACTGCTAAAGGCATAACATTTATTTTTTAGTCTTATGTGTTTATATAGAGTTACTCAGTAATGTATGTATAGTTACATATATGCATGTGTACCCATGTTGTTGGGATGTCTGCTCAGAGTATTAGACAAGATAATTTCATGGCTGAGGTGAATGAGATCCTCACATGTGCTGTTTCCCAGCAGGGACTGGCTGTTCTGGGACAGTATGGAGTAAGAAAGCAAAATAAGCCATCTAAAAGTATAGGGTTAATGCTGTGGGATGCCACTACTGTGCTTTGCAAGTTTGCCATTGGTTTATCCTCAACATACGTTACTATTCAGTGACTTCCAAAATGGCTGCACACTGTTCAAAAGCTTGATTTCAGCTCTCCCAGTGTGAAAAATGAAACTAAGAGATAAGGGCCAGAAACTCTGCAAGTTTTAGTAAATTCAGTTACTGGCTGGTAAGTACACTGCCTGGATGACAGCAAAGAAGAAACTTAGAGAGTCTGAAAGAACATCAACTAGGAATGGTGACGAGAAGACACTGATTTGGGAAGAATCCTGCAGCTGTTCCGCAAAAAGCAGTTCAAGCTCCAGGCATGGCGAAAGATATGGCTTCCAATAATCTAGAGGAAAATAAATACATAAATAAAACGTGCTCAGAGCTGATTAAAGTAAATGGAACACTGAAGGAGTATATCAACTCAAATAATAAAAGACTGGAAGAAAATAGAAGAAGCTTTAAACAGCTATTCAAATTAACTGATAAAACTCCAAAAATCAGAGGTAGAAATGAAGAAAAAGCTGGATGAGTATGAAACTGCTCAAGAAGAGCTATTTCAAAAAAAGGCAGAGTTTGAGGACAGAACACACAGGGAAAACCTGAGATTTTCTGCTGTACCAGAGAAACTGGAAGGAACAGATTGTATTAATTTTATGAAAGCACAAATAAGCATCTGGACTGGTAATCCACAGCAGGATTTGTTAATTGAAAGGGCATATCATGTGTATAGTTCAAACCTGGCTATGAGAAAGCAGCCAGTACCAGTATTAGTAAACATACCATCATACCATGAGAAATAATTGATCCTGATAAAATTGTGGCAAAAGGGCTAAGTATTAAAAATTGGAGACAGTAGAGTGTTTGTGGAAATTATTATTCACTGTACACCAGGCAGAAGAAAATCAGATTTATCCCAGCAATGAACCAAGTAAAAACCAAGGGAGTCGAAGGACAAAGCACCTCAATGAAGAAAACAATATCCAAGGACAAAAGACACTTGAGGTGGCAACACAGTTTGAACTGAAGCACTTTAATTCAATAAAAAATAAAAACAGTATGGTTAGTAAGTGCTTTCGCGTTCAAACCCGAACGCTTCTTCAGACATAATCCACAATTTCTGTAGGATCTATTTAAACGCATAAACTCAATTAATCAATTTTCTTTAAACCAATCATACTCTTACATTAATAAGCTAATATTCTAAAGATGTCTGCCGAAACATTAGTATTTCCACAAAGTAAACATACTGTAGGAACCTCATCCTTTATCAAGGATTATTGTGCATATATACAAAAAACATTCTAGGGAATATATATACCTATCTTCCATTAAAGTTAATGGTACTATAAAACAGTGTAAATATATATATATATATATATATATATATATATATATATATATATATATATATATATATATATATATATATATATATATATATATATATATATATACACACATATGTATGTACTCTAGTGAACCAGCCCTAAATAAGAATGAAGAAAATTAAAATCATATCCAATGAGTCACCAGACGGCAGCATATACTAAATTATTTCTAAAGCCTGTTGATTCAATATCATAAATATGTGACTGTGGAAGAAATGCACCTATATATAAAAAGCTAAAAAATAAACATATATATAATAAGTATAAATACATGTATATGAAAACTATATATGAAAAAGCATGTGTATATTAAAAGTGTATATATGCAAAAAATGTTTATATGGAAATTTGTTTGTTAATACAAGGTATGCAAAAACACATAACTATAATTAAAAAATACCTCTCAAAAATTAAGTCACTATATATAAAAACATACAAAAATATACAAACATGCATCTCAGTGATAAAAACATCTCCAAAAATGAAATATTCAAGTACAGCCTACTTAATGTGTTAATGGTCTGTCTATTAGAAATGGTTTCAGGGAAATTCTGTCATTCAGTCCACAAGCTTTAGCTGCTTGTAGTCTGATAATCCATTTAGTCTCTAATTTCTCAGTGTAGTTCTTAAAATTACCTAGTCTAGTGCTCTTATTACCCAACTGTATAGCCAAAAATACATGTCTATATTACCTGATCGAATGTTTAGGTTAGCGAATACCTAAAAGTTGATCTGGTAATATTGAAAAATTAAAACAGCAAACGGCCAATTTAACATAGGGAATGAATTAGCTTGGCTGCAAAAAAAATTTAAACCAAAATGAAGTGGGGGCTATGCCCCACCACACCCCTCGATGTGGGGAGGGCTGTGCCCAGCACACCCCCCTAACTAAATATACTAAATCTAAGATCGATCTACAGTGGGGAAAGGGGCAAAATCCACATAACAGCCAAGGGAGTTGGCCGTTCACGGTTTTTTGCTTTCGCTATTACCAGATCGACATTTAGGTAGTCGCTAACCTCAATGTTCGATCAAGTAATAGAAAACAAAAATGCAAATTTGTGGGAGATATCATGGTTCAAGATGTGTCTTGACAATGCATTATTCTCATCTTCTCTATTTATTGCATACAAATGTTCTCTCACCCGTTCCCTTAGAGTTCTATTTGTTTTCCCTATATAGAATGCCGTGCATTTAGTACAATTGGCTAAGTATACTAAATCACGAGTTTTACAGTCAGCATAATGTTGAAATTCATATACTCTCCCAGTGACTGGATGCATAAACCTGTTACTGTTGGCCATATATGTACAGTGATTGCAGTTTCTACAATCAAACATGCCTTTTCTCATTGATTGTACCCTCTTGCTGCTGTTTTTTTTCATAGCAGAGCAGTCTCTTTAGGGATGTAGCATTATTGTATGAATACTTAGGTTTCGCTCCTATAATATTGGTAATTTTGTTATCTATTGTCAAAATTCCCCAGTTTCTAGTAATAATCTCTTGTATTGTTCTATTATTATTCAAAACTGGTATAATAACTCTGTTCCCTGAAATGCATCTGCTTTACAGGCATTACTCATTATTTCTGTATCATTCCTGTTCCTAAAAAATGGTCTCCATCTAGTCCCCCTACCTATAAATTCCTCATTGTGTAAACTTTTACATTCATCTCTCTTGTAGCCTCTATCCAAGAATTCAGTTTCTAGTGTCTTAAGAGAAGTGTGACATACATTATCTAGGCTGGTTAACATCGAGATCCTGAGTCCCTTCCATTTAACTATATTCTAACTACATTCTAAGCCTTTTAGTTTAAGCACCTATTTATTACTGCTGGTAGTAACTTGATTAAAGTGTAGCTATCATTTCTAAGTCTAGCATAGACTAGATCCAGGCCTGCTGAATCTAGCTTTATTTGTATGCTTGTTGTTTGTGCTCACTAAAACAATTATATAAGTCAGCTCTAAAAAATTAAAAGCACTACACACTCAAACTCCCCTTGACATGTACACAGACAACCCTCTCCTCCTCCCAACAAATTCCAACACATGTGAGATGCAACCATATATAGCCACTGGAGGCTAAGCTCTCTCAACTCAATAATACTGGTCCAGTCAGGAGGAGGGAGAAACCACACTCACTACAATTCCCAGTCTCACATAGACTTACACACCCCAAAACAAAACACATGCAACACATAGCTCACACAAAGCCAGTGCCCAAAACAGTTACACCCCTTACACAACAACACACACACACCTATTGACACAGGTGACTACACAAGCACTCAGGTCACTCCAAGGCAGTACAAAATATGACTCAGTGTCCATGCATGCTGTGTGGAGGCTCTCTGAGCATGTAGCCCAGGCCCGTATCACCTGACCCTGAGTAGCATCTCTTACCTCACCAGAATGATGCCACACATATGAAGACAAAGATGATCATTTTTCAACAATTGGCTTTAAGTGTTGGTGTCATCAAGGGGGATCCAATGCCTGTCAGCCTGATGACATGGGTATCACAAGGGATAAGAAACTAGAGTAATGCTACTCAACGCCAGAAGTCTAAACCAAGAAGATGCATGCACTCTCTCCTTCCTTAGCAGAGAACATCGACATCTGTGCAGTAAACAGAAACCTGAAACTTGACCTAAACCACAAAAGGAGGGGGGAGTATCATATTTCAAAGATACCCACACCTCTCCAGGTTGGTGGCAGAAGCATCAGAGACTATCCATGTGCAACTAACTGTGGGTAAAAAACTGCCTTCCAGTTTATAGCCTACTACAGACCACCCCCCCACACACAGGAACCTTGGCCTTCCTGAGAATACTGGAAAATATGAAGATCTCTCAACACCATTATATATTGGTAGACTTCTTCTTAAACATAGACTGGGAACGTTACTACTACCTCCAACACTAGCCCAAAGGCAAAGGTTCTTTATAAACTCAAAATCTATGGAGCACACTGTTACCACTCCTCACACAAGAGGGGGGACATACTGACCTGATCATCACCAACATGGTGACACCTATGCACCAAGAGTATCCCTCACTGGTAGATCAGACCATAATCTAATCTCCATGGATATTCACTGGATATTCACACCCTCTGCCCTTCCTCCCACAGAAAACCCTCTGAAAAACTTCGAATCCTTTACAAATGCATTCTATGAACACTTTCAGGATGCATGAAGACCCAATCTTCCAAGAGGCACGTCACCTGTCTGGTGGACCCCAGCCATAAACAAACAATAGAAGGATAGGAAGACACTACGATAGAGCAAAATCCCAAAATCCCAAAAAGGAAGGAATCTATGATCAGTATTAGCACTCATAAAATCGTCTAAGGCCAGCTTCTAAGCCTCAAGGACACTAGGGACATTGGATGTAAAGATCTAATCACAAGGGCTTTCTTTGGTGGGGTGGAATTCCCAGATATGCTCAGAATTAGTCCAAAAATACAAAAAATAAAAACAGACAAATATAACGAGCCGACAGACATTGCATTTGCAAACTGCTCCCCCCTCAGGTTCAGTGCAAACTTCTCCCCTCCCCAACAAACCAAAGAGGCCCCTGACATCTCAGACAGTGGTCCCTCTCCACAAAGGTGGTGTCTCACGGGGATCCTGAAACTAATGTCACTAGATGGGTTGCAAAACTGGCTCAAGAGGACAGAACCCACATAGCTCAGTCCTGGGACCTCTCTTTCGGTATATATATTCTCTCGGCGGCCAACACGGAAGGAAGAGGTGGCTACATAGGTGGTAATCCATTAAGTACAGAACGTGGCCAAGTGGTTAAAAACATTTTATATAGCCCACCTAATCATGAAGGGATTCACATCTAGATCAGGGAGGTCATCGTGCCTCTTTACTCATCCATCATCAGGCCTTTGGGATGTACCTTACCAGACACCTGCAGCAACTAAAGTACCTCACCAAGAGGATCAAAAATTAATGGACATAGCACTGAAATAAATAGGACATGCTGGAGGGACAGATTCATAACCCAGAGGCTCTTCACTCTGGAATAAAATCCCAGTCCAGGTTAGGCAGAGTCTTCAAGAGGAATCTTGATGAGTGGATGGGAGATCATATCACTTCTGTGTCACTGTTAGACAGAGGCAAAAAGGCATAGCAAAATTAATTTAAAATTATGAACCTATGAACCTATGAACCTATGTATAAATGCGGAGGATGCATACTGTTGCGATGTAACAAGTTATTCCTCCTACAAGTTTTTCTAAACATTTCTGTAAGTATTGTATTCCCTTGCTTCTGGACAAGGCCATCTAGAAATTATATCTTGTCATGGGACCATTTCCCTGAAAACTGTAGAAAATCAGTAGTCTCAGTAATATATAATAAAAAAGCTTCAAACCCTTCCATTGGTCCATCCCATATGAGAAAGACATCATCCACAAATCTTTTATAGTACGGAATACATTGGGCAAACTCCATGTTATTAATAATGAAATTAGCTTCCCAATATGCCATTACTATGTTGGCATATGAATTGGCACAAGGAGTGCCCATTGCAACTCCTTTGGTCTGTAGATAGTATACATCTCCAAATGAAAATACATTATTGTTAAGAATTAAATCCAATAACAGCATGCATCTTATCTTATCAATGGAGACACCTTTCTCAGTCAAAAATAATCTAACATAGTCTAAACCAATGTCGTTGGGAATAACCGTAAACAACGAAGTTACGTCTAACGTCACTAATAATATTGTAGATTTAAACTGTTCTGAAAATGCATATCTGGACAAACTCTCTAAAAACTGTTGTGTGCCTTTAATAACTATCAGGGTTGTCCACTATTTGCCTTAATTGCTTCTATATGTAAATGGATAGGGGTTTAGTTAGCCATCCCCTGATGGATACAACTGGTCTCAGTGGGGGGGTTATACAAATCTTTATGTATTTGGGGAGACCTCTAATCGTTGGGAGTGGGACACAGGGTATTTTGACCAAAAAATACTTATATAAATCACTGTCTATTATGTTGCACATCAAAAATCATATAAGTCACTATGAACATCTTTAATCACCTTATTCAATTGTTCATTTGTCAGACATTTATAGGTATTAGCTACTTCTTTATCCCAGCAATCATGGAATGCCAAGAGGCAGGTGTGAAATTCAAGTTTCTGCACCCAGCTGTCTTCAGAATATATTTCCTAGTGGATCAAAGTTGTTTTTTTATGTTGAACAGGCTAAGGAGGATATACAAAAGTTTGTCCAACAAAAAGTGAGCCATCAAACAGAAGGGGACTCTGCTTTTCATTCTTCTGAAAATAAGGCTTATAGAAAGACTTTGCCAGTGAGACCTTTTCCAGTGTTCTAAAGGAAAATACTTGAGAGACAGAAAGAAGCATAAGAGCTGCTTAGAAGAATCAGGAGTACCTTAGACTTGAACTGGAGTCTGGGGTTGGGAGATGGAGATGAACAGGAAGAAATTAAGCAACATTGAAATTAGTGAATAAAATTCAGTCTATAAAACATTGATTTGCATTTGTGAATATGGCTTTACAAGAAAAAGTGGAAATACTGGACTTTTGTTGACTTTGTCAAACATGGGGACTGAAATGCATGTGACCCACTTCATGTCATTAATGTTTGGGAGGACACTGAATGGAGAGAGAATGAGAAAGGAAGAAGGGAAAAAATTAACTGTAAGTAAAACAAATTTTTCTTAACAGTATTTCTATAAAACATTTCATGATATAAATTGCATGTTATACAGAAAAACATTTTCAGTTGCATGTGATAAAGATACTAAAGTAAACAAGTGCTTTTTTCTTCTTTTTTAGTTTTAAGAAATGTAGACATTACACTGTAAAAAGAGAAGAAAGGATGGACAAAAGCATGTTTAAGTTAATATGCTTTAATCTTGGTTTGTTGAGGTGGGGGAGTGGGGTGTAAAAGTGCACAGATTTAGCATATCTAGAGCTGATATGTTCTGTCTTATTTTTGCATAGGCTTAATTGAATTACAAGTTTTTGTGTGAGCAAGTAAATAAGAGGGCACTAGATGTAATTAAAAGTTTTCCTTCAGCAAATAAATAGTGTAAGTTGAGATGGTTAAAGAGCTGTACATTTAGTACTTGTGTTTCCATGGAGACAATCTGACTATACAGGAAACAATAAGACAGAACACCTTTTAAGGCTAAAGGTTTAGGTTTTCTGAAAGCATATAAACTGTTTCTCACATCTGGGAGGGGATTGAAGATCAGACAAGAACAGATAGCAATTAGTGTAACTAGGAGCACAAGCTGTAATATGTGCCTTAGCATGGATAACCTTAATGTTAGCTTAAGTTAAGCCCGTGTGTGTGTGTGTGTGTGTGTGTGTGTGTGTGTGTGTGTGTGTGTGTGTGTGTGTGTGTGTGTGTGTGTGTGTGTGCAGCTGTGTGTGTGTGTGTGTGTGTGTGTGTGTGTGTGTGTGTGTCTGGGACAATTGTTTCCATCATGAGACTTAAACTTCATTATTTGAAGATGTACATAGTTTTGTGAGTTTGTTTTAAGTTAATAAGTTATGGGAGCATTCTGGCATGTGACTATGACATTCATTTTTTGTGTAAGGGTTTTCATTAAAACAAAAAGTCTTGTAAAATGTGACATATGTTCAAATAGAGATGATAAGCGACAACTATATAAGAGATCAACCTGCCAAACATTAACAGATACATCTAACAGAATAGTTAGAAACAGATATTTAAAAAAAAGCTGTCCTATATAATCGGTGGAATAATAACTTGATAACATAATGGCTACACTACTCATATTATTTTGGAACATGGATGGTTTCACAGGTATGGACAGAAATGTAAGAGTATTGAATTAAATTAAGAAAAGCAGAGTACAAATAGTAATTCTGCAGGAGACAAATTTTGAAAGAAGTAAGCATGTGAATCTGATAAAGAATGCATTTCAGAATGGATATTTAGCAGACTATAAGGGACAAACGGAGTACTTATACAAAATGTTAGAGGAGCTCCAATAGTGCTAAAATAGGAAAAAAGAATGTAATTGCAGATTTGTGGTAGTAAGGGACAACTGGCAAGGGGAGGAAATAACCAACTTTCAGCAGGGAATATTACTTATAGGTGGAAATGAAACTTGATTTGCAACAGTAAGCATGTATCTGGGGACATAGAAGGAAAATAAACAAAAGAGGGTAGATTTCTGAAGACATTTATGAAGATATTTGGTATGGAATATGTGAATTCAGTAGTAGGACCTCAGAGAGAATTTACATATTATTCCCCAAGGTACAATAACTGGGCTAGACTACACAGAGATTAAATTTCACAGGAACATGTGTATTTAATTGAAATCTTCAACACACATCCAATAACTATTTCACATCACACACCAATAACAGCTAAGATAAATATGCATGGTAATGAAGTAAAAATGAGACACTGGTGCTTCTCCACCTACCTATTAAAAAGGGAGGAATTCAAGGAATAGGTAGTAGAAATTATTCAAGAATTATTAGGGAAGATAGAAATTTCTTCAGAAGTTATAACTTTAACTAGTGAGTGGGATAAAATGAAAGTGCAGTTTAAAAGTAGGGATGAACTAAAAGAAAAAGAGATATGATTAAGAAGTAACAAGAATTATTTAGGGAGCTGACAAAGGTTAAAATACTGCAGAATAAGGAGAATCTTAAAGAACAAGAAGAGGTGCAACTGCAGAGTGCTAAAGAGAATATAAGGGAGTATCTGCATAATATGCATGAGTTTAGAAAGACTACTGCTTGGCGACTGCTTTTTTGATAATAACTCCAGAGCACAAAAACACTTAGCACAATGACTTAAGGAACAGAACGTAGAAAGGGTTGTTGAAAAATAATCATAGATCCTGTAGAGGTATTAGAGATATTTCATACATTTTATGAACATTTGTATAAAGCAGGAGAATATGGAAATCAAGAAAAAGTACAAATGGAAATATTTATGGAAGACTTAAGTATGCCAAGGTTAGAGGTAGATGAAGCTCAACAATTAACAGTTAAGATAGACATGACCTTGACAGTCATGAGGAGAAGGTAAACATTTGCACCACACCACACTCATCACATAGTCTCACTAAATCTACACCACCAAAATCCACACATAGTAACACAAAAATATTCACAGAGGCTCTCAATAATAATCTGTCTAAGCAACAGAGACCTCCAAAGCAGAAACGCAAGCAACCTCCATCCCCCAACACAACCCAAAGGACACATAGCCCACAGACTCAGTGTGCCACTCAACCACAGCCAATAAGGCAAAACAATGTACCCAACACACTAGTCATAGGTGACTCTATAGTCAGGCACACTGATGTCCCACTCACCAGGCTAAACAAGGAGAAGGTTACTGTCAGCTGCCTGTCGGGTGCCAGGATCCGCCACATAACCAATGCACTCAGGTCACTCCACAACAAGTACAAATATGACAATGCCATTGTCCATGTTGGTGTGAATGACCTGAGACGTACCTCCCTGGACTACATGAAAAGAGACATGGAAGAGCTCTCTGATCTTGTAGCCCAGGCAGGTATGACCCTAGCCCTGAGTAGCATTCTGCCATCACCCAGAATGATACCGCAGTACAAGGACAAAATGATTGACTTCAACAATTGGCTAAGCTTCTGGTGTCATTCTAAGGGGATCCAGTATCTGTCTGCTGGGGATGACATGGACGACAGACCTCGATGCTTTGTCACAGATGGCCTGCACCTATCGCCCCTAGGATTCCAGATACTGGCTAAGGCTCTTGCTGCGCCTATAGTGCCTTTTTTAGGCAAGGTTCAAATAACAAATTCACCACCATAACAGGAACAGGCAAGCAAAAACTGAGGGTAATGCTACTCAATGCTAGAAGTCTAAATCTCAAAATGCACTCACTTGAGGCACTCCTACCTACTCTGCAAGTCTGGACTGCATACTTAGTAACTCTCTATGAATCTATAAAGTGGTAGAATCATATTAAGTAGTTGTTGGATAAGGTAGGCTGGTACTTTTTACTGTCTTTACCACTAAAAGAATGTAAGCGACAATTGTGGAAATTGCAGTCAGTCAAATAACAGCAAAATCTGTTTTTAGAATCTTTCAAGATGCAAGGCTGTGAAGCCATTTCCAATGGGATTCAGGGTTAAGCTATGCAAGCATGCAAAAATGAAAAAAAAAATGAACATTCGTAATGCAGAGTTCCACATACAGTTCTTCTGATTCAACATTTCAATTTCAAGTCCTTCTCCACCGTTTCCAGAAGCTCTTCAAGACTGATTCAGAAGTAATGACATTTCAGCTTTACAGCACTTTCTGTAATAGTTTTACTTGTTCTCGGTGGCTTAACTGTTGATTTGAATTCTTACAGTTACACACTCACTCGGGGCACTCCTTAAAATAGAGAACATTGATATCTGTGCAGTGGCTGAGAACTGGTTCAAGGCTCCAGAGAACACCCCTGCACTACCAGGATATAACTCATGCCACACTTTTCGGCCAAGTAACCTGCACTGAAACACCAAAGGCAGAGGTGTGTCCATATTTATTAAGGATATCCACACCTCCAGGCTAGTTGCTCAGCATAATGCATCCAAAGTTATCCAAGTGCAACTAACTCTGGGCAAAACTGCAATCCAAATTGTAGCTTGCTACAGATCCCCCACCATGCCCCAGGATTCCCACTCCTCTTTTCTTGATGTACTGGAAAATATTAGGGTTCAACCAAACACCCTAATAATGGGTGACTTCAACTACCCCACCATTAACTGGGAAAACTACTCTTGTACCAACTCCTTAGCTCAACTCTTTCTGGAATTCATAAACTCCAATACCCTGGATCAACTTATCCACACCCCCATCAGGGGCAACAATATCCTAGACCTAGTCATTACCAACATGAGTGACCGGTGTTCCACACCTGAAGTCAACTCCTCGTTGGTCCGATCTGACCATAAGCTAATCACCCTTGATATCCACATCCTGCCCTGCCCCACCCCCCACCCCCACCCCCATTAAGGAAACCATGGTAAAAAAATTCTCCAAAACCAACTTCATGCTTCTTAAGACAGAAGTGGTGGGCTTCATGACACCCATGCAGATGGACAATACAGTTACAACTGCTGAATCCTACAAAAATGCACTCTATAAGCACTTATACGAGTGCATAAATTGTGCTATCCCAAACAGAACCAAGACGCTATCCTCCAAAAAAAGGAAGCCAATCTGGTGGCCCCCTGCTATAAACAAATGGTACAACAGAAGGAAGAAACTGTTGCAAAAGAGAGTAAAATCCCATGAGTGGAGGCGCTCCCTGGTCAGCCTCAGTAAGAAGCTGAGATCCCTTATAAGATCCTCCAAAGCTAGCTACAAAAACAAAATTGCCACTAATTCTAAAGACAACCACAAAGCATTTTATAGCTATGTCAAGAATCTCGATGGCAACACCCAGATCTGCTCTGAGTTACAGCACAACGGCACAAAAATTACAGAACCAACTGATACTGCCAGCATCCTGGCAGATAGGTTCAGTGCTAAGACATTGGTAACCTCCAAACTCTGGATCCCACCCAGTTCGGGTTTGTGAAAGGCAGATCATACCTCCTGAACCTGATCGACTTCTTTGAGGCAGTCACCAAAGCCATAGATGAGGGCATACCTCTCAACCTGGAAACATCAAAAATCTGGACAAGGCCCATGAAAAATAGGTACAAATCTGTACAGTGATTAACATAACATTTGCATACATAATTATGTAACCCCACCCACTCCAGTGGAATTGTGGGATACCAACTTTCAAACACAAACTGAAGAACAGACAACCAAAATATGGCACCAGAGTCCCCCTGCAGCCATTCCAATGCCCCATTACCTGGCTATTTTGCCCCATTTACCATAAACACAAATGTGTGCATACTGCTTTACTTCCACAATGATTTGGATTATATTTTTAAAATTTTATAGCACAATGCAAAAACACTAAGACATCTTTTAAACAAAGCAATACTGTCTCACAATGAAAATAGACTTGGCATTAAAACTTCTCTGTCCTTGAAACTCACATTCATTGAAGCAGCATTGAAACCCACACCACATCCAAAGAAAATGCATCTGGCCAGTGGTGGACAAAGCTTACCTTTGGGCTGTTTGCAAATCATAGGCCCCATACACACAAAACAAGAATCATAGATGTGTTTTTTGATACACCTTCCTGACTTTATTAAATTATATTCCTTGTATACAGCACACTTGTTAGACTTAGAGCACATTTTAAATGTATTATTTGAATATTTTTCCTAATGGACCTTGTCATCTTGTTTTTATATGACCACTGTTCTCCTTTTTTTCTTGGGTATACATGTTAAGTTTTCTATAATGCAAGATCTCAAAACTATAATGCTGGTTAACTCAGCTTTACTTAGTCCATTGTAAGGCATTCACCCAACAAGTTCTTTTACACTACTGACTGCTTCCTGCCTCTGTGCTATTTTGGCTGCGAAATTCCTCACATCTTCTCCTCTTGCTTACTTTTTAAAATGCTTTAGATTATTCTGTGTAGCAATCTACGTGCTTTCTGCAGTCTCAGCCTCTTCTTCCTGAATTTCATCCTTGTCATTTACTACTCCAGTTGATTTCCATAGAGGTTCATACTCTAATTATTTGTGCACTTTACTGAGGATCCATGAATATTTTACCATAACACAGAAAAATATTTGAAACAAATCAAGATAGAAGCAAAACTTTAGTTGTATTAGTTTATATCTCCTCATTGCCATATCACATGCATTGCTTCTTTGTATGTATTTGTCCCTCATTGCAAATCTTCCACCTTTCTATAACAAGAATAGCATTTATTTGGCATATTTTAAATGGCAGCAAAAGTTACTTTAGCTGTGTTGCAGTCAGAGAAGGTTTGAACATAAACGATAGAAGCATATATAACCGAACACACACACACACACACACACACACACACACACACACACACACACACACACACACACACACACACACACACACACACACATACACTTGTTTCCTACCTGAAGCACTCCGCTCGCATAAAGCTCTGCATCTGCCCAGATAGTCCTTCCTTTCCGCTCCACTCGCATAAAGCTCTGTATCTGCACAGTAGTAGAAGTAAGCACCCCAGATAGTAAAGTAAAAGAAGCCCAGTCCTTCCCACTCACAGAACATTAAGTCCTTCCCACTCACAACTTCGCAAGCAGTAGAAGTAAGCCGCCCAGACAGTTGAGTAGAAGAAGACCAGTCCTTCCGGCTCGCAGAATCTTAAGTCCTTCCCACTCGCACAATTTGAAGAAAACAGCCAGCAGGAAATGTGCATGTTGTGAGCCCTTGAGCTCAATTCTGACTGGCTGATGGAGCTGACGTCATCGCGCACATGATGACGTCAGCTCAAAATACGGAAAAGATTTCTTTTAAAGAAATAACAGCTGAAAAATCGGAAATGAAGGGGTGCCACTCGTGAACCGTGGCACCCCATTATTTTACCCCAAAACTCGGTTATACCCAAGTAAATCGGTACGGTTGGGAGGTATGGATGAGGGTAAGGTGGTTCACACAGCCTATCTTGACCTCGCCAAGGCTTTCGGCACCATCCCCTATTCTGGAATTATAGCTAAACTCACTAAACTAGGTATAAATTCCTATGTCACAAGATGGGTTGCCAACTGGCTCACTGACAGAACCCACACTGTAAAAGTTGCAGACTCCAAATCTGACCTCAGAGCAGTGACAAGTGGAGTACCAAAGGGTTCCGTCCTGGGGCCTCTCCTGTTTGGTATCTACTTCTCTGAAGTACAGGCTAACACAGAAAGCCTCTGGCTAATGACGTTTGCAGATGACTGCAAACTAGGAGCCATAGTCAAGTCCCCAAATGATGTGGACATCCTACAGAAAGTCCTCGCTGAGACAGATGCCTGGTGTCAGAGCCATGGCCTCAAGCTCAATGCCAAAAAGTGCAGTGTCATCCCCTTTGGTAAAAACTCTGTACCCATGAACTACCACATAGGCAGCAATCTACTTAACACCAAATGTGTGATAAGAGACCTTGGGACCCAGGTGGACAGTAGTCTCTCCTTTGATAGTCACATTGCCACAATAGTCAGGAAGTCCTTCTACATGGCACACCTCATCATAAAAGGGTTCTCATCCAGGAAAAAAGAGGTCATTGTTCCCCTCTACTCGACACTCATTAGACCCATTATAGAGTACAACACCCCTTTTGGAATGTACCTCACAAGACATCTGCAGCAGCTGGAAAGGCCACAGAAGTACCTCACAAAGAGGATTACTGGCCTCAAACAAATGCCCTACACTGACCACCTCAAAAAACTCCAGCTTTACTTCATAGCATATCGCCTACTCCGAGGTGATCTCTGCCTAATATATAAAGCTATGTCAAACCCAGAGCTGTTGGACATGCTACACCTAAAGAAATCCCAATCCCTCCAAGCTACATGCTCTAGGGACCTAAACCTTGTCACCACAATAAACAGAACATGCTGGAGGGATAGATTCCTGTCCCAGAGACTTCCCATACTCTGGAACAGGCTACCCATCTATGTCAAGTAAAGTTATTCATTAGCACTCTTCAAGAAAAATCTTGATGAGTGGATGGGAAATAGGACATACACCCCGGGGATCGCTTCTGTGTCTCTGCTCGACAGTGGCACAGGAAAATAACTTTATCGGGTGGCGTAAGCCAGGGAACCTTGTTGGCTAGGCTTACGTAGGCCCTTGGGCCGATAGCCTAGTACCTACCTATGAACCTATAAGGTAAAAGGAGATGAGATAAAAACAGTGATGTATAATCAATTTGTATGAAAGCCTCCAGGAATAGATGGCATTCCTGTGGATGTTTGTAAGATAGGAGGGAAGAAAGTGATTAAGATCTGGAAGTTTTTGTTTAACAATATTGTAAAAGAAGGGGAAGCACCAATATACTGGAAGAAAGATGTGGTGGCTGTAATACCTAAAGACAGTATAGACCCATCAGATCCAGCTTCTTATAGGCCCATTTCAATTTTAAACCATGATTATAAAGTATTTATGTTTATAATAGTTAAAAGAATAACAAAGGTGTTGCCGAAACTGATAGATATGGATCAGTGTTTTTTTGGAAGGAAGACAAATATTTGACAATATTAATACAACAATGATGATCCATAGGGAAGCAGAATGTAAGAAAATACTGCTGTTTTTCTTGTTAGGTCTTGATGCAGAGAAAGTATTCCACAGAGTAAGCTGGCATTTTATGAGTAGGGCAACAGAAGCATTTGCATTCTCTGATAAAATAAGGTTAACTAGGACGATATATGAGAGACTGGAGGCAAAAATTAAAGTGGGAGGGTTCCTTTCAGATAAGTTGTGTCTGAACAGAAGAATCAGGCAGAGGAGTCCTGTTTCCCCTTTGTTATCTGCATTATATTTAGAGTCATTGGCGAAGAAAATAAGGGACTCAAAAATTCAAGGTAATAATTGATATGGTAATCAAGAAAAGTTGTCTTTATATACAGGTGATATTACTTTTGGTTATGGGGCCATATAAACAATAACAGCCGGAAGAGCTGAGATTATTGTTCCCCCTGTACAAACAAGCATGTATGTCAGTTTTGTACATGCCATTAAACTTTACTAGTAAACACAGACTGCTTCTAGTAATAAAAAATACAACTCCATATGAACAGATGCAAGCACTGCAGGGAGCCAACAGCATGCAGCAAATATGAGTCACACATGCTAGATGATGGCAATTTGATGATGATAATAGATAACCTATATGGCCAACAGCCTTGCATGTGCATGTCATTTCAAGAGTCTAGGCTGTTTTACAGGTGATGTCCTGAGGCAGAGGTGTGTCTCCAGTAACTGATATGTAGTGTAATTTACTTCTGCATTATTCATGGTAAACAGAGTATTATGTATTTCTGGCAAATAGATTAGTCATGCCCTCTAATGCTTCTAAAATAGATGTGAATGTTACTTTGGAAAACTGAACTTTATTAGGGACTAGAAATAGTCTAAAATCTAGGACTGCCAAATTGGATGCTACTTGTGACACTGTTCCTGAGCCAGCAGTGCCCGGTTGCCCATGTGAACAGCCACAGATGATGGTGTGAATACATGGAACACAGACACTGATACACAGGGTAGAGAGGATGGCCATGTGTTAGGCAAGCTCCACTGTAGCTGGCATGTCATCTGTTGTGTCTCGTATAGTGGAGCTGGCTTATACCAACACGGCTAACACATACAGTGGTAGGAACATCAGAACATTACCAGTGATGATGCCTCCACAGTAGGATGAATGCTCAGCCTGCAGCTGCTAGGGGTGCTCAGCCTGTTGATGGCGATGCATATGGGGACCGTGATTGTTTAAGAATCCACTGGCTATCATTGCATATCTGCATGCTGCTAAAGTCCAACAAGTGCCTGTCCAGGCACTTTGTGGGTTGCAATGAAGACAACAGCTGAGTTGTATGTGTACTTTCTTGTATGCCTTCAACCTTGCACAATAGTGCTAGAAGCTGCTATTTTGATATGGCACAGATTGTACAGAGGAGTGCTGAATATCACCAACAGTATCTAACATTTCCTGTACCATTCAGTCAAAGCAATGTCAGTTGATAATCCTGGCAAATGTTCACAACATGATTTGGTTACATACTGCCTGACTCTGTCTGGCTTGTAGGAATGTGGTCAATGCTGAAAACCTCACAGACAGTGCCTTTATGGGGAAAGTCAGAAGGAGACCATGATTACTGAAGAATAACCTCAGTGCCTGAGACAATAATCTTGGAGGGTTTTTTTTTTCTGTGTCTTCTGAAGAAAGCAATATCAGACTGTGGGCATGAGGCAGTGAAGCAGCATCCTTACCCAATCATGGTTTCCCCTGACATTCACATATAGTGTAACATGAAAGTAACCTGAATCCAAAAGCAGCCTTTTCATAAGAAAGGGGAAAAAAGTGGGATTGCATACCATTAGTTTTCATACAAAGTTAGACATCTTTGACCTGGAGCTATACTTTAAGCTAGATACATACTTTATCTGAAAGAAGAAGAAGACTTACCATTCTTTAGATCCCTGGGCCAGGATGCATAGAGATGTGCTGCACATATAGACAGTAGAATAACCACAGTATTTTTTATTTAGGTTTTGTTAGAACATCAAGCATCTTGCTACATCAAAATGGCAGCAGATGTAAGCTGGGATCGTATGGTATGTCTTGCATGTGCACCCTCTGCGTGTGTATGCATCAGGATCACAGTTGTAGCACAAGTACTTATGGTCACTCTGGTGTGTCTTTTACTTTGCATTCACAGGCTACTGCAGGACTACAATGATACCCATAGAGGCTAGGACAGGAAAATAGCCTGATATTAGCACTTCTGCAGGAAATAGTAATGATGGTGCATTTATCTGAATCACAGTCAGATGACACAGTGGCACCACCTCTCTTCATCTTGGGTGGACAAACACTCAGTTTAAAGGGCATGATATGCCCTTGGCCAGAAATGAACATATTGTGGAAACATTCCATTGCTGTTAATGAATTATGTGTTTAATATTTTGGAAACACATTTGCCAGGTATGCATCACACATTTTTTTACAAGGTGGACATAAACTTGATATTAGCACTTCTGCAGGAGATAGTAAAGATGATGCATTTATCTGACTCACAGTCAGATGACACAGTGGCACCACCTCTCTTCATCTTGTGTGGACAAACACTCAATTTAAAGGGCATGATGTGCCCTTGGCCAAAAATGAACCTATTGTGGAAACGTTCCATTGATGATATTGAATTATGTGCTTAATATTTTGGAAACACATTTGCCAGGTATGCATTACACATTTTTTTTACAAGATGGACAGAAACTTGAAAGAATAAATGCTGTCCCATTGGGGGTCGTGTCTCCTGTAGTTCTGGTCACCAGTAATGTTTCATTTTGCCTGTTGCAGAAGATGAGCACACCATGCAGCCTCTCAAGGATGACCAACACTGCTCCATGTCCTAGGACCCTGGCATGTAAGTGACACCTGGAATCAATCAGTAGAGGTGACAAACTATCATTCAGGTACATTATGCTGCTACCCATTTCAGCATGGAGGTGATTGCTGTGGTGCATGGCATGTATGTATGAAGATTTTACCCAGCACTGCCAGCAGCTCTGCAGTGACATGGTAATGACTGGTCATTTGAGGCCTATGGCTGCACAGACCACTACAGTCTTCACCTCATGCAGAGGATTGTCAATGCCACCATCACTGCCCAACCTGACAGTGGTGTCTAAGATCAACGAAAGGTATGTACCCGGGGGGGGGCGGCATTTAAGATACTCCTCACTTGTGTTTGGAAATGTATGATAGTCTACTTTCCTTGTGCATAGCAATTATGTCAAACCATCACTGACAGGACACCTTGACAGTGACTCCATCCAGGTCACTGTCTAACAGTTGCACACCACCCCTCCTGGAGGGACCTCAACTCTTACTGCAACAACTTAACAAAAGGTCCCAGGTCATGGTCATGTAGTGACATCCCCATTCCACTGCAGGATGCTCTTATCCATGACAGAGAGTGTCTATCTTCTGCAGCTTCCCTCCCTATTTCAACTTCCTGTGACTTGCTTACCCACCCAGACTGTTTGCATGTTGACAGCTACATTATTGTGTCTCTAGTCACCTGTGCACATGATGATGGTGACTGTAACCCACTCCATCTTTGCTCTTATGTGATATATTTTGGAATGTCTGATGCACAGTGTGGCTTGACCATGCCCTGACCAGCACAGCCCATTAACACTGCATGAATCATGTTTGCTGTGCATGACACTGAACTGTCACTGTGTGCTCATCAGGACCAGTAGTTCTGTACTAAATGTTGCAATGTCATCTGGGCTGCTGTGCACTGTACCTGTCTCTGTCTGCAGTGGAGTGTGCAGCAGCCATTTGCTGCTCTTCCACCTTATTCTTATTGGACAATGGTGTTGCTGCACCTTCTGTGCTGGCCATGTGTGTGTGTGTGTGTGTGTGTGTGTGTGTGTGTGTGTGTGTGTGTGTGTGTGTGTGTGTGTGTGGTCTGACTACACTGGTATCACTGGGCTGCCAGTCAGTTTCCTCAAAAGTATATTCTATAACATGTGATATACTACATACGTCCTATAGGCTGTGACAGTATTAGACCCCCCCCGCCCAAGTTGTATCAGGACAATAGAAGTGTACTTGAGCCACCTGATGACACACTCATATATTGCGGGTTTGTTTGTATTCAGTGTTATACTGGAGTTGAGCCACAGTTTGTAGTTTCTGAATGGGCATCAATAGCCAGTGCTCTATCATGTCATCCAGTATGCCCTGTAATACAGTCTCAGTATGTGGGCAGAGGGATAATACATTTGGACTCACTATAAAAGCCACTTTATCCATTAACATTAGCCGCAAGACATGTCCTTACAGCTAAATTGCCCTTTGGAATATCACCATGCCAGATGGGTCCTTTGTTGCTACATGTCTGCAATCTGTGGCATCTAGTGGCTCAGAGAAGTGGGTGATGTCATAGAAGGCACTCGTAGTGGTAGCTCTCACCTGTGATGTGTAAAAAACTATATCTGCTCATCTAGATGATGAAGCATTATGAAGAAGAACTTTTTCAGCACTGTAGATGCAGAGACCTGAGAAAATTGTATCATATCCAGTACTGGTCTCAGAAAATCCATTTTGCTAGAATAGAAAGAGATGCAGACAACACTTTCTCCACAGGTATGGGAAGGTCAGTAATACATTTGTACAGATTTTGTATGTGTGGGTGACAATGTCAGCAAAGACCCAAACAATATCCCAACCTGCTTAGAAGTGCTCGATTATCTCCTAGTCACTAAAGCTGCGATATATCATTGCTAGTGATACCACCTCCTTTGGCAGGACCACATGCAGCAACACTAATCTCTAATCTATGCTTCTGCTTAATCAGTGCTCCTAATCATAGCAGTCATTCAGCCTGCAGTTCTGTTTTTGGCATGTTCACTCTGTTATAGTCGGGCACTGGTTTATGATTTTCATAACATATGACTATGAATCCTGGTTATGTTTATCTTCTAGTCATTTGATTATCATTATAGACTCTTTGTCCTACCTGGCTTTATTTGCATGTTATTGTGCAGTCACTTGCATATGTCTTCTTCACCAAATTTGTCCTTTCATGGGACTCTGTCTTTACTAGTCTGTGCATCGCTGATTCCTACACAACCAAATGAGGCAGTATAGTATTCAGCTAGTGTACAAATCACAGCCTAACAATTATTGTGAAGGAAAAGTAGTGAATAACATGGGCTATACCACACAGGACATAACGGCTTACATTTTGTTGCATCTAATGAGTTCACACATTTTATGTATAGGGATTTAGTAAATCTGGAAACATTCCATTGCTATTTTTGGATTATGTGCTTGATGTTTTGGAAACATACCTGCACAGGTATGTGTCACACATTTTTTTAAGTTGGACAGAAACTTGAAAGAATAAAAGCTCTAACAGATGCAGAAGTAATAAATGAGCAATAAGGAAAATTACAACAACCCAGCTTGTGATGCTTCTTTTTAGGTGTGGGTCGTACATGATTTAAGGAAACCATGCTTGCCAAACAGATTACCTGATTTTTCAGATACCGTTAGATGGAATCTATTATCTTAATCAGTTTTTCATAAGGGTAGCAGTACTTTGCTTTTATTACACCAATATAATCACTGGTAAACAGGAAATGTATGGCAGAGGAAGATTATTAGTGTCAAATATTAAAAAAATGAGAATTCATATCTGTACTTTCCTTCCGCTCTTCTGTAAAATATGTAGTACTTATACAGAAAACTTCAAACTATGATCTACAGACCACATCAAAGCTGTATTTATGTTATTAATTTTAATAGCTGTATTTATGTTGATAATTTTAACAATGTGCGTATGTATAATACGGATATCATTTGAGGAGCTCTGGATTCCTTTTATAAAATGGTAACTGCCCTATGCTGACTAAGCTGGCAAAGTAAATTAAACAAATAAACTAAATAAGATGCACCTGTCAGGAACTGACATTTCTTAGAATTCAAATGTTTGAAATGGTCTTACAAATGGTATAGTTGGGGTAGGGGTATTATTGACCTACTGGTTAATAGAAACAGAAAACTGAAATAATCCATTAGTTTCCCAATGCTAAACTTGCATTCTGCCCTGCAGCATCTAACCTTTGTTAAAACTATGAAGCTCATTCGGAAAGCAAATTACATTTCAACTTAAAAGTCAAAAGTAATGTGTTACTGTTCTGTCACATTTACTGTCAAAGTGGTTATTTGTCAAGCTTGGGAGCATTCTGGATATTATTTTTTAAAGAATGTCTTGCAAGATGATAAAGAATAACCAAAACTGAAAATAAGCAGGAATTGAAATGATAAGATGCAATTAATATTTTAGCCAACTGTACTGATCTGTGTAATGGAACAAACTGTATTTTCATGCTAATCGGTACTAACAAATTCAAAGAATGTATGTATGCATGTGTGTATTTTTTGACATGGTTAACCCTGATGAACACAGCCCAGTTTCAAAACGACACAAGGAGAACAGATATGACTTCATGGATACAGACTACAGTGTCTCCAAACATGAGAAGATCGAGTCTTGAGGGAAATACTTTAATATGAACAAGAATAACAAGAGACAGCATAGTGCGTAGCATGAATCCTACAACTGGAATATGTGACGTAATACAACATCTCATATTTAGCAACATTAAATTTCATTTGGGCAACTAATTATCTTTTAAAAATCTTTTTAGGGTCACGATGCAGTACAGATTCCTGGTATCTGGCTTAATTTCATCCTCACATGTAAATTAACATCATAGTGCAGACCTGCTTTGCCATTTATCAGGTATAGAAGAAATAACCTGTATTTTTAAACTGGTTTTCTTTCCAAAAGACTGAGTGAAATATTTAATGTTAGGCCACTTCTGTTTCTTAATTGACTAAACACACATTAATTTTTGCTTCCTTACTTCCGTATGACACTTAATATAGTAAAACTATTTCAAGAACGAATTCAGCACTTTCCAAACAAAACATTTCTTAGCGTAATGAGAACGTGTTTACACACATGCTTATTTAATGCCATTATGATGCTAATGCTGACATTTTATGAAGACCTTTTCTTCCATAACTAGACAGAGAGAGAGACTGAACAAAATTTGTGCAGCCCTGACAATGGGTACATAAGTTCTTACACTTCCATATTTTGCTACTTGTTGCTCTTTAATTCTTGGTCTGCATTCCTGACAGCTGAATACATTGAATAAGAAATGTAAGTTATCACATCTCTCATTCTTTAGGATGATACCAGACTATGATTTAGAAACAAATAACTGCTTTCTGAAGGCAAGAAACAGAATTCTTTGATCAGTGTCAAGCTTCAGTATTTATAATTTGAAATGACCTCAAATCATGGCCATTGTTACATTCAAAACTGCATCACTGGGATTTATTTCAACTCATTATTCGATGCTACAAAGTCATAGCTTGTTACTGAAGATATAGAGTTTGTACTAGGCACTTGTCAGATACCTTTAAATGCATCATATATGTGAAAGAAACCTAATCTTCTGAAAGATTTGTTTAAGGCTGCAGAGAGATTTATTGTTTCCTTTGAAAGTTAGGCCTTGATGTGTGAGTACTTGATAATTTATTTTGTTGAAATCATACAATTTACAGGTCTGCTCATTTTCCTGCTGGCAGTTCATTTCTTACCACGCATTATTTACAGCTTCATACTGCAAGGAATAGTGCCAGATGATATAACCATGATGATTTGTGGTAAGAAAACCAGAAGAGTCATTGTCGGACCATTTCCCATACTACATTTACTGTCTACATATCAAAAGATGCCATGTCTGTTACTTATTATTTTAGTTTAAATACTTCAAATTTCATCTTTATGTTATAATCTGAAAACTGATTTTTTTACAGTTGGTAATGCACATCCTGCAAAACAAAATATGTACTTAAAGGATAGAGTATAAGCAGAATAGAATAAAACAAATTTTATTTGCATTGGTCAATTCTTTTATTTATAGGGCTGTTTCAGTCATAGAAATCAGTACACAAGGAAAGTGAAAAAAGAGTTAAGGTGAATGAACACTAAAAACAAGAGTTTTCATATACCAAGTTAGAGGTATATGAAAGATGAAACATACCATATATTTCATTAGTATAACTACTGCCTGCAACACAAGATTTGATGAAGAGATGTGTTTCCTTAAGCTTCACATACAACTCATAGCTTATCATCACAAACATAGGCAGTCAAGGTCCATGTTGGTTACACTGATAAGAAATTAGGAGAAAGCAATAATGCAATTTATTTCAAGAATATTCATGTTACTATATAACTGTTTGAGTATTCAGTTGATTCTGAGGAGTTCATCACACAGTAAAATGCTAAATAATAAGGAGATTATTAATCTGCGATAGATGTCAGTTTTGGCCTGTATGCCTGGTTCAAGGGAGGTGCTGATATGTCAGCTTTTCAGCACATAGGTTCATAGGTTGGTACTAGGCTATTGGCCCTAGGGCCTATGCAAGCCTAGCCATAACAATTCCCTGGATATTTCTTCCCACAATATTTACTTCTCTGGGGCCCTGTCTAGCAGGGCGACTGACATGATCCCCGGGGTGAATTTCCTATCTCCCATCCAATCATCAAGGTACCTTTTGAAGAGGGCCAATGAGGCGCTCTGCTTGACATGTATGGGCAGTCTATTCCAGAGTATGTGGAGTCCCTGGGTCAGGAACCTATCCCTCCAGCATGTTTTGTTCATTGTGATGACAAAGGTTTAGATCCCTGGAGCATGGCCATGACATGAGTCGTATAGCTACAGCATTGGCTAGATTGATCCAGGAAACTCAAACACTAGTGATAGTGCACCCTGGGAACACCTGCTCATTGTTTCTCTGTGGCATAAGTTTATATATATATATATATATATATATATATATATATATATATATATATATATATATATAAGGAGATCAAAGTTGTGGAATCTGAATGGAACACTTTCAAGATCTGTGTTGCTTGGAAGTAGGCAATGAGGTATAATGGGGCACATGTTTGTCCATGCACAGGTATTCAAGGGATTGTGAGAGTGCATGTGTGTATTTTTCCTGACCTAGACAACTCCTTTAACCAATCTACACTTGCTACAATTTATTCAGGATTTATTCAAGAAGCAGGTTCACTATAAGTTGTACTTCGGAGTCCTTTTCTAAATTGCCATGCAACTGTCTTGAGTTAAAAAGATCATTATTATTGTTTGCAGTGACAAAACATTAAAATGACTGAATACATTAAAATGAATATAACTGATCATTTTGTAATGATTTAGTTTTTCCTGTAGAAAACGTGGCTGAGAACAATTTCAAAATGAGAGATAATAGCAATGTACTGTACTGTTTTTTTAACTTTTCACTGCATTTATCAAAGCAATCTCCAGAGCAGAGCACTGCAATGTTATGTGTGGGAAGCTTGTTTAAGTTAGCCTTTTCATAGCTCTGATGTTCAGGGACTCTTTAAGCTATATTCGGAAGGAAATGGCTGCACATAATTATGCTTGCAATGCCCTGCTCTTCAGGAAGGCTGCAGTATAGAATTCTGGAACGTTTGGGTCATTTGACAATAGCGTAATCTAAAAATGTCTTAAAGATATTGTTTGATATGGAAATGAAATCAAGGCACTTTACTGCAGTCTCTGGTGCATTAAATAATATCCATTAAGATTTACATCTTAACATATAGTCAGAAACAAACGTCATATCTAAATATGAATATTGAGGTATTACATGAAGGGGACAGTATCACATACATTATAGTTAGAATCAACATCTAAAAAGTAAAGCCAGTGAAAATAAAGTCTCCTTCCTGTAATAATAAAAGTCTATGGGATACCCTCATCATCTAATTTAATCTGATAACTACATATGTCCACTTCGGTCAAGGATCTATCATCAGGGGTGACCCAGGTGCACCGCCTGCTTAAACGACTTGCTCAGAATCACATAATCCACAAATAAAAACTGGGCAATTAAGCCCAGAATACAGGATTGAATCATAAAATTATCTCACATCCTTAACCGTGTGGACTAAACTGCTAAACAAACTACCATTAATTAGTAGCACTGGAAGTTTAGTGACAGGTTGTTATACATCTAATTTCGGTGTGAATTATCAATGTATTCTATCTTGAAAAAGTTTCACCTCTAGAGATACCAAAGAATAGTATGAGACATTTAATTTATTAAACAGTAGCACTTATGCTTAGTGAATTTGCCAACCTGTACTTGTAATGTTTGCTATCTAAATCCACCTGAATTTGTGTGATATAAAAAAGGGAAATCAATACCATATTTTTACATATACAATGTACACAATAAAACAGTATTTAGATGTATGTATTAATGAGTATATACTAGGCCACTCTAGCATCCAAGGGTTAGGATACAGGCAACAACCTTAAAATGTGAGAGAATTTCTAGATTTCGTAGTGCTAAAGACAGTCTAGATCCTAATTTGAATGACTCCATTAAATTATATCCACGTTTTATTTCAGAATAACTACTTAAAATGCCCATTATTTGATCCTACATCTCAAAGACATGCAGTAATCACTCTTTAAACTGTTACTTATATCAGAGTTATTTTGTTGGATAGCTGTGACTGAAGTCATCATCTAGGCAGAGTGCAAAATGACATGCTGTCTCCTCAAGGTGCTTTACAGCAAAAACTGATGGAAACTCTTTTTCATTCCTTGCAGAGCAAAATGTTGAATTATCTAAGTAAGGTTTTGGTATTTCTTCAACATATCATACCCTAAACAGCTGATTAAAAGGCATTGCTGTTTAGGAAGGGTGAAGCAAGTTTGTTTCTAATCTGGTTGAATCACTTGATACTTTAAACGAAGGTGATGGGGTGTATTTTTCCCTGTGAGGATGTACAGCTGTGCATCTTCAAGCTAAAACATCGTAAAATGCTATACTGTGGACCATTCAGTTTTCAGCTGAACTGTTACCATTTGACCTGATGCCAACATTAACAAAAAATATCTTTTGTGAGCCACAGTCTCTCAATTCTGTAACTCAAATTGTTGTTGTCTTTTGGCTTTTCCTGGTTAGGGGTTGCCACAGCAGAACTCCGGTCCGCTAATGATTGGCAGTAGATTTTCATGAACACCGTGGTGCCAGCAATGTTCAACCTTCAGCGAAGGCACGCCCATTTATGCATGTCTTTCGGACACCCACCAAACCACAGGGAGGACATGCAGACTCCACACTGAAGGCACTCTCTGCACTCCTGCCAAGAATCGAATGGGAGAACCTCTTTCTGTGAGGCAACAACGCTACCGCTGCACCACCGCGGCATTATAATTCTGTAACTCAAATACATGACAAATATAAAAGTAAAATAATCAGACAAATAGGGAAAGGAGAGAGTGCAATATGGCTCTTGAAACAGAATGCAAACAAATTGTTCTATCAGTTAGAATTTTTGTGAGGTAGAATTCCTGGACAACATTTAGGAGTAAATCTAAAATTAAGTATATGCTTCTGCCGCTATTCAGACCAAGATCCTGTGAATCACCATTCTGACTGTTCTACCATTAGACTATTCAAGCAGCTAAATCTGACCAACATTTTGAAACATGACATCTTCTTCATGTTATGCGAGAAGGGAAGAAGTATAACTTGCACATTTATACATCAATATAGCATCCATTTTAGTTAGCTGAGTTAGAGATTTCTCAATTGCAACTTATTGAACCAATAACATCAAAACTCACCACTGTGAACCCAGGAAGCAAGTATTAACAGGAGTTCAGCAGAGAGTGAAAGTCAGTTCCTGCTTATCATTGCTATTTTTAAACCTATGAAGTAAGTGCTAATATAGCTCCTGCAGAGTGTGAGGTCTATTAGCACTTATTCATTGAGATGGCAAATGTCCATCCCAGCAGCCAGCAGACACAAGGCATTGAATCCTGTCCTGGATACGGCATTGTCCTATCTCAAAGCACACAATCTATCTCAGTCACTCACTCACTCACTGTCTCACTCGCAGACCTCATGCAGACATACAGGCAGCTGAGAGAGTGGCAGTTCACCTACTGTTTCTTGTCTTCAGGTGATAGGAAGAAACTGTACCACCCAGGGGAAACTCACATAGACTCAGAGAGAGAATGCAGATGCCATACTTAAGGCAACCTAACAAGAATCAAGCCACAGGACCTCTTTTTGTGAGGTGGTAATATTACCCATTGTTCTATGCAGCAGTCCTGCATCTGTTTAGCCAGCTACAATAGAAACTGATAATTAGTTACAATGGAGTATAGTAAGACATATAGGATTAGGCTAGGTAGCATTATCAAAATGAGGGAAGCAAAGATAGTGCATATTGGGGTTGTGACAATATTCTTTTGTAAGTGATTTGAAGGTATAAAATGAGGTTTGGACCTAAGCTTATCAGACAGTCTGTTCCCTTCTATTATTAAATCAGTTCTAGGAGTGCTGTCATCCATTTTGCGTTACTTCAGCTTTGTATTAGGATACTTGGGTCAGTAGATCAGAGATGTGTTGTAGTGTGTGCCTCTGTGTTAAACTGCTTAAAGTGGGACAAGGTTCTGTGTGTGTAGTAGTATTTTGCAGGCAAAAGTTACTTGTAAGTGGCTTTTGTTTCCTAGTGATATCCAGTTTAGTTGTTTCGGCACAGCACAATGATGAGTGTTTGTTCTCTGGCCAACAGTGACCTTTACAGTTTTACTATACAATGGAAGCTATTTCAAAGAGTACTGACTTCTTTCAAGCTCTATCGCTTTGTACAATATTATAGGAGGAAATCATACATCAGCAATTTTCCTCTTTCAGTCAGGGGAAGATAACTTATTCTATATAAGGCAACAAGTTATGTATATAGTTCCTTAATGGAGATTTTAATATACTTCTGGAAATTTAAGTTAAAGTAAATTGTAGCTTCTAAATATTTCCAGTATGGCACTAAATCTGTAGGTCTGATTGCCAACCAATGACCTACCAAAGCTGATTATCCGTGGATCATGTCAGATACTTAGACGTTATGATTGATCACTGTTTATAAAAAACTATTAACTTAGCAATTTTTTTTCATTAAAAATGAGCTTTTTCTTTATGAAATCTAGGTGCCAAGAGCATTAAAACAATATTGAAGTTCAGAGATGAGAGCTTCTATTTCTTTTGGTGAGTATAGGAAAGCTGAATTGTTCATATACTGAATAATATAGATGGACTGTACATGACCATTGTGAATAAATTAAACAGCAGCATTCCTAATATCCATCATTGAAGTATCCAAAGCTTGAAGAGAATGTTTCAGACAGTTTGGTATTTCATTATACTGTCATAGTTCGGTCCTTGAATAGGGTGTAAATCAATCTAGGCTTACTGTGGGTGATCATAAGTTCTGTAGTCTGAAAAGCAACAGATGGTAATTAACTACAATCTAGAAAGAATGCACCAGATGCAAGTCTGCTGTTGGTTAACTAGTTTTAATATACAAGTTTTCATGCAAGCTCTGGGTCTAAATCCATGCTGTGCTTCAGCTGACAGTTTATTTTCTGTAAGATGCTTCATTAGGTATAGATGTGCTACACATATGAGTAATTTGGATCTGGGAGTCGGTATAATTCTTATTCTGTAATTTTTGAATAAAATCCAGTACGGAGTTTGAAACACAGCTAGTCTTTATTAAAATTAAAACAAATATATTAGTGCTAGAACAAGTAAAATCCCTGCTTCTTCAGACCTTGATTAAGGTCTGAAGAAGCAGGGATTTTACTTGTGAACGCGCTAACCTATTTGTTTTTATTTTAACAAAGACTGGCTGTGTTTCAAACTTGGTACTGGATTGTATTCAGCATATTTACGTTTGGTTTGCACAGAGTTTGTTAATCCTACTAGGAGGTGCATTGTGCTGTTTCATATTGTGGAATTTCTAATTTTCTTCTTCTCTTCACTTTGTGTAGTGGCCTGATTTTGACATGCTTCTAGAGATATTTTTCTTCCTGATACAGCAATCCAAAGTAGTATGTTTTTATATAGAACTGTTTTTTGCATTACTAATGATTTTCTTCACTATATTTAGAAAAGCAAATCTAATATTTAAATGTGGACAGAAATGATGTTAAGTGACACAAATACAAAAATATCCTGAAATTAATTGTGCTTATGTTTGATTATAAATTGCTACACTCATTCGGTTAATGAAATGTTAGGAGAACCTTTCACAGTCAAGCTGTATTTTCCTTTCCTGATGTGCACAATTCAAAATATGTTAGTAAGGACTGAAAGAAGCGAAATACATGAATTCTTGCAAGAAAATCAAGGCAGTTCCTTGGATTTAAATTTAAACTCAAGATATCCTAAACAAAGGTGTTGCTATGCCCTTATGAAATAAGCTTTTTATTTTAACACGGATCAGTAGTTGAAACAATTGTTCTTCTTATCAGACTGGTTGCAGGAATAGATAAATCAATCACTGTCATTCTGATAGTTTTATGCTTTGGGAATAAAGGGCATTATTGCAGAAAGAAAATTAGGAGTACTGCAAGAACGTGAAAGACAGTCAATTCTAAGGAACTATATATATATTTTTTCAAATGAAACTCTAATGGTGTGTGCAGTTATGGCATTTAGCCATGCAGAGGACAAAACAGAAACTGCTCAGCCAGCAAGACTTCAAGGTTGTTTGCCACTGCAGTGCCTATACTAGGCTAGAGACTATTATATGTAAAACTGCAAAAACACCTGTGGTGAAGTAGTTATAGTCTTCATGATATTTTGTGCATTAATTCTGGAAAATGCAGAAACAATGCAAATGTGTAAGTATGGACAGTTAATTTATCGCAGCACTGAAGCTTGTCACAGTCTAAATGTTTCTCCAATGCAGTATAGATTTCTTGTACTCAATTACTTTACATATCAGTTTCAAATAATAATGTGGAGAGAAAGATTTATATGACAATGGAAAATATTGTCCTATAGAAAAGTCTGTTTACGTAATTTAACAACATTTACTAACTTTTCTACTGTGCTATTTTATGTACATTTTGTAATATACTTAAAAAAATTTGTAATCAAGATATCAGTTACATTTATTATTGAAATGCTTTTTCTATATATTTTGTTTAACTGTACTGCTTTGTCAGTTAATGTGCTATGATGCACTACCTAAGTTAGATGCAGAATTTGTATTTTGTTTGTGTAGTGCTTTTCTTGCAGTGCCTCTTCAAACATTTTAAACATAATCTTCAAGTTGATAAGTATTGTGTTTAAACTGACCATGAACTGACTGAATGCATGGTACTGAGAAGTATATTTATGAAGAGGAATGCTGGCACCAAGGGCATTCAGCTCTTCAGTTCAGCTAATTCCATGAATGCTTCACCTCTGCTTAGACACCCACTGGGACCAGGATAGACAGAACAGCTTTAATCTGAGGAGCACCATACCATAGTAGTTGCTAACTCCCTCAGGCAGGCATGTTGTCAGTCACAGCCTAGGGATAGAACACACAGCCTTCTCTCCCAGAAGCAAGTGTGCTACCAGCGGTTCACAAATGACATCTTACTTCATTTTCTTTCATACTGCGCAGTATATTCTTAAACCATATTTCTTATTACCAAAGATTATTTTTTCTTATGGTTTTTCGCATTACAAAAAATGCAAAGCAGACCAAGGGTAAATACAGCACTGTATCTTAAACTATTCAAGGTTAGTTATACATAGGTATACACCACCAAGGACAGTATGGGCTATGCTGTTTTGTATCATCATTTATAAAGAAATGTGGCATAATTAGGTTGCATTTCAAAATGACTCTAAATAAAACGAGTGTGACAGATATGTTAAGATGCTTGCTGTATTTAATTTTTTTCTTATGTTCAAGCTGCTACAGAAGTCTGTTAGACCATTCAAGGCAAAACATCTCATATTATAACTGCATTGATTTTAGCATATATATAAAATGACTTTTCCTTACAGAATGAGTTC